>NW_027196931.1:0-73587 GCF_038502225.1 Cherax quadricarinatus | reverse complement strand
TTGCAATAATGTGTTATGATATGTCCAGGTGGGAACAATTCTCTGGGACAGGGGGAGATATAATTTTTTTTAACAGTAGTCTGCACCAGTGCTTCTTCCCTCTTGAGTGGGTGCCACTTGGACCTGCATAGCATTTGCCAGTAGTAGAGAATTATACACTGTTGGGACGGGAGGGTTAGTGGAGATGTGATGGTTGGAGTTAAACACACTTGTTGGATGGTAACACTTATATTAGCAGTGTGTGACAGGGGATCCCAGACTGCCTGTGTTGCCTGTTCATAGACCTAAGCATGCAGTAAGGACGAGACTGGGAGTGCAGCGCTCACATGCAGTATCACATGATGTCACACAGGCTAGTCACTGATCCTAGCAAGGGGTCAACTATGTAAAACATATGGATAGAACTAACTATGATAGATAACATATACATATACGGGGGATCAGCAACTATGCTGACAGCTCGGTCATGTTACGTATGTTGTCTCGACATGCAATACTATGCTATAGGCTGAACAGGCAGGTGGCTCTTTGCTGATTCTATACAATAGCAAAGACATATGTAACTTAGAACTAATGAATGGTATTGTAATGGGTGGTATCATAATACATTACGAATTATAAGAACAAATCATAGTATAATAAAGGATGGAATTGATCGATCGATCTGTATTCATGTACTCTACGGATTCTGAGGAAGAATATAAAGTAATTAACAACAAAGACAGATCTGGTGCGCACAAATCAGTACTGCTAAATCTCAGAATTCGGAGGGAATGTGAACACAAATTTTTTTTCTGAAAACTGATCAGCTATTAATAAACACACAGTGGACAATTTCATTCATCTTGAATATCTAATTATACATGCTATGTACATTTAAACCCAACTCTGCAAGGGTAAGATTTACATATGCAGAATGGCTGTCATCTTTGGGAGGATCAAATTCCTTTGCAATGGCTAACACATGACTTGTCTGAAAGAGATCTGAACAAGTATCTACAAAAGATACTTGGGGGTTTCTCATTACTTGTCGTGTACGCAAGCAATAACGACATTCAGGTTGATCATCTGACTGAGTATTAGAGGTAGAGGGTACAGAGTCAGGAGGATTATCAGCATCTGTCGCATTAGTCTGGGTAGAAATATCATCCTCGACATCGCATACTAACTTCATATGATCTAAATGTGATTCCTTATACTGACCAGTACTAATTTCTCTAACCTTATACTTACTGCCATTGATATGCTCAACTACTCGATAAGGACCAGCAAACTTTTGATCGAGCTTAGGCATTGCGGATGTTTTGTTGAAGTTAGTCAGTGTTACTCTCGAACCCACCATATCTTTGGTTGGCTTAGCACGGCTATTAGTTACTCTTGTGAATTCAGCTGTTGACTTACAAAGTGTCTCACAGATTCTTCTAAAAACACTTTGAGCTAAGCTGGTACGAGTTGCTATGACAAACTCGGTGGAGTGGATGACTCTCCCCGGTAGAAAAAAGTAACGCTATAACACACTATAACACACAATATGAGCAAGGGAGAACGGATCTACTATCTCTCACTGCAAGCGCAGAGGAAAAGAAATGAATACGGTTGACAATACTTGTATTCATTCTGAGTCACTCACAGTGACACGAGGTATCAGCTATAAAGAGACTGCTCGTATAAACATTAACAACATGTGAAGATTACTCAAGAAACAACTTGTTACATTGCAAGGATTACTGTCAGCTAGGATAGTATCACCATCTGGAACACAAGGAGCAACAACAACACTCAAGTGAGTACACCAGCCACAGAAACGTCTTTCTGCAATGGCTTGTGACATCAGCAAGAGATGTCATAACTCAATACAAGTAACATCCTTCACAAAGCTTCCTCTGGAAGGAACGACTACTTGAACAAGTCGCCATCGCAGGGATAGTAGTCTCAGCACCCAGGGTTGTCTGAAGTTCCTCTGAAACTCAAGGTAACTGTACACTATCCTGCGTGCATGATATCGTGGCTGGATTCCAGACAGGAGTGACGGTATTACTAGTGCCTGACTGCTCGGCTATGATACTAAGTAGTTCATGGATCTATAGGAACTTAATCTGAACTTCACATTTCACAGCACTTTAACAAATCTCAGATACAAGCTGTGAGAACAATCACATTGCTCAATGGCTAGGTATTGTCTTTCAGTCAGTAAGGGAATATTGGTACTGTGGACTGATTCATATTGACTTTGACTGGCATGATACACTAAGTGAGCAAGCAAAAGTGACTGGGACATCTTCTCAGGGAACTTTCTCAAGGACTTGAAAGCAAGAATAATAGAGGTAATATATGACACAGTAAGCTTAAATGGGAAGAAAATACTTAACTATTCTGCATAAGTAAAGGAAAAATAACAAGTCGCACTGTAGAGCAAGGAAAACTCACATAAAACACTCAATTGGATAAGCAACACTTTGATAATAAAGAGAAATTGTACTTTACTCAGATGAAATGTACTCAAGTTTACTTTAATTTGAATTAATGGCACAGTGAGTTGTCTTAACTCTCAATTCAATAAAGAAATTCAACAATAAATGATAAATCAATCATAAATGATAAAATGGAATCAATAAATCTTGCGCAAAATTAAAATAGACTGGGAAAGCATTTCTCTAAAAAAAAAAAAAAAATAAAGTGACACAAAGAATAAAATATTTTGCACAGAACAAGAAATGTAAAACTGAAATCACAGAATATTGCACTGAAATAAACAGTAGCAATATTGCAAATAACAATTACTAATCAAAAAGTACTGCACAACGCAACACTACTTAAAAAAATTCTGAAAGAAAAAAATTAATGGCAGCACAATACTGGCACAGGAGTCATTGCAGAATGAGTTAACACTGCAATAAAAAAAAATGCACACACAAGAAATGCAGTTTACAAAAACAATAAAAAAATGATCAAAGAATGAACTGATTGAACACTTTAACTCTTAATTGCAGCTTAAGCAACACTTACTGAACAAGCAAAAGAATGATTTACTCTAAAAAAAAAAAGTTAAAAATTGCACTATGAGTGAATTTGTTGAATGAAATATGAAAAAAAATAACAGAGGGCAATAAAACACAAAACAGGGAAAGGTTAACACTTACAATAAGACAGGAACACAACACATCAATATATGCACAATACTATGATAATATTCTTGCAATAAGGTCTTGTGTTGACTAAAATTGGAAATAATTGTCTTGCTTCAAACAAAATAATAGCACTATTGTCTGTGGAGATAGGCCAAATTAGACACTAAGTAAAAGAATTAATGCAAAAGAATATTCAACACACAGTAAAATGGAAAAAGAATTAATGCAAAAACAGCAAGAATACAAAAATGCTGGGAAAAAAATGAACATAACATAAGAAAAAAGGAGCACTGCAACAGGCCTACTGACCCATGCAGAGCAGGTCCATGTCCCCCCCGGATTAGCCCAATGACCCCCCCCCCCAGATTTGCCCAATGACCCACCCCACCCGCATTAGCCCAATGACCCACCCAGTTTGGTCACCTCCACTCAAGGAAAGAGCATAGCACCAGACCCAGCAGCACAAGGTAGTCAGGTCCAACTCACACCCACCCACACTCACTCATGTATTTACCTAACCTATTTTTTAAAACTACACAACGTTTTAGCCTCAATAACTGTACTCGGGAGTTTGTTCCACTCATCCACAACTCTATTACCAAACCAGTGTTTTCCTATATCCTTCCTGAATCTGAATTTTTCCAACTTGAAACCATTGCTGCGAGTCCTGTCTTGGCTGGAAATTTTCAGCACGCTATTTACATCCTCTTTATTTATTCCTGTTTTCCATTTATACACCTCAATCGTATCCCCCCTAATTCTACACCTTTCGAAAGAGTGCAGATTCAGGGCCTCAGTCGTTCCTCATAGGGAAGATTTCTGATACATGGGATCACCTTTGTCATCCTCCTCTGTACGTTTTCTAGAGCATTTATATCCATTCTGTAATACGGTGACCAAAACTGAGCAGCATAGTCTAAATGAGACCTAACCACTGATATATAGAGTTGAAGAACAACCTGAGGACTTCTATTATTTATACTTCTAGATATGAAGCCAAGAATTCTGTTAGCTTTATTGCGAACACTAATGCACTGTTGTCTTGGTTTTAGATTACTGCTCACCAGAACTCCTAAATCCTTTTTGCAATCAGTAGTATTAAGATCTACATTATTTAGTTTATGTGTGGCATGGTTATTTATCTGTCCAACATTTGAACTTTGCATTTGTCAATATTAAACTGCATCTGCCACATCTCCGACCATTGCATCAGTCTGTGCAAATCATCCTGGAGTGCTGTAGTGTCCTCATTAGAATGAATTGGATGGCCTATTTTGGTGTTATCAGCAAATTTGCTTATGTCGCTATTTATTCCCTCATCTATGTTGTTTATGTAAATTGTGAACAACAACGGGCCCAACACTGACCCCTGAGGAACACCGCTTGCGACGTGCCCCCATTCTAATTTCTCCTCATTTATGCAAACTCTCTGCTGCCTATTTGTCAGCCATGCCTCTACCCAGGAAAAATTTCTCCTCCCATTGCGTGTGCCTTAATCTTCCTCAATAGTCTCTGGTGTGGAACTCTGTCGAAAGCCTTACAGAAGTCCATATACACAATATCATATTCATTACCATGATCTACCTCCTCAAACATCTTAGTGAGAAAAGTTAGTAAATTCGTAAGACAGGAACGCCCCTTTGTAAAACCGTGTTGAGATTCATTAATCAATCTGTACCTATCAAGATAGCTTCGAATTGCTTCGGCATTTATTGATTCCATAAATTTTCCCACTATGGAGGTAAGGCTTATTGGTCTATAGTTCGAAGCCAAGGACCTGTCACCTGCCTTGTAGATAGGTATTACATTTGCCATTTTCCACTTACCAGTTTGTAGTGATATGTTAAAAAGATTAGCCACTGAGGCAACACTGAGTTGTGATGCAGAATATAAGATAACAAGTTACTGAAATACTTCACTGCATAAATTACTAAGCAAGGATCACAGTACTGTGAGCACAAGATAATTGTGAAGTGTAAACACAAGTTTATACTGCTTATATACTGCACACAATAGGGAAAAATGTTAAAGTACTTACTTCAAGTATATAAAAAAACATGAACACAACACAACAGACAAAAATAAAGTACAAAAATTAAACACTGAAGAAAAAAAAAGAATAATGCAAAAGAATGTAATGAACACTGAGTCTAATCAAAAGTCACTGAAAAGAAATGTCACTAAGGAATCACTGAAAAGAAATGTCACTCAGAAATTACTGAAAAATTGTCTCAACACTCGCAAATGTCTCTATAAAGAAATATTATTTATTATAACTGGAGCGACGTCAGAGAAAGGGATTAGGGTGGTGGAGGGAGGAGGAAGGTAGTGGTGGAGTCTCGTGGCTTGCGCGGCACTTCACTACTCGGCGAATTCTCGAAGGTTTTGCGCTTAAACTCGATGAATCCACATAGCAAGGCTTTACTCGTTGGTGCACAGGTACGATGCAACAATCTTGTGCCTCGACCCGCTATGTGAGCCGTAAACTAAGGTGCTAAGACCCATTATAAGGGTAAAAAAAACAGTGGTAGTGGGAAAGTGTGGGTGGTTGAGGCAGTGTGCTGGGACACCGCGTGGTGGCTGGGGCTAGTGGATTAGCTCTGCAACCCCGTGCTCTGGGTACACCCACACAAGACATGAAAATATTCTAAGCCAGGCTGGCTTAAAAACCCACAAAATACCACAACACCACAGGGATAGTACAAGCACTCAGGATGGCTTGGAACTTGGAGCACAAATGATGGTGAAGGCTGGAACTCACGTGGCTTGCTTGAGTACTGGGTTAGTCACCTGGGTTAGTTGACTGGCTTGCTTGGCTTAACCCTTCACACAAACTGGCTTGAGAACTTGTAACGATGAGCACAGTAGGGGTGGAAAGCTGGCTAGCAGGTAAGGCTGGTTCTTAAGACAGGCTGGATGGTGTAGGCTGCTAGCTTGGCTTAATTTGCTAACCTGGGTCAACCACTCAGAAGTAATGCAAAAAGCAGATAAACACTAAGACACAAAGACTGATCAGTAAGCAGGAAGCAAATATGCTGGTGAACGCTTGCTCGGGGTAGCTGGTGGCCAGGTCGACCTGTTGGTGGTACAAAATGTCCATCGGCTGGTAGAAGTTAATCTCCATACATCGGCGAAAATATCAAATTTACGCCTGCACTGCTGGCACCATTTGTTGGGAGGGTTCGTGGAGATGTGATGGTTGGAGTTAAACACACTTGTTGGATGGTAACACTTATATTAGACCTAAGCGTGGAGTAAAGAGGAGTCCAGGAGTGAAGTGCTCGCATGCAGCATCATGTGACATCACACAAGCTAGTCACTGAGCCTAGCAAGGGGTCAACTATGTAAAACAAATGAATGGTACTATGATAGATAACATATACATATACATGGGATCAGCAACTATGCTAACAACACAACACGGGTCAGTAAGCCTGCTGCAGTGCGCCTTTCTTATACTGTTTAGTTACATATGATTGTGTTGCCTAAGAAAGTTGTTTGTTCAGTTCTGTGTCTTTAAACTTACGAATGGCTGCTGCTTTGAGCATCTCAAAGAACTACATCAAGTTCCTTTTTTGTTCAATTTAATTGTAAGGTTGTCACACATAGATATACCATATGTGCAAACCATGGAATGGGTGGGGTTTGAACCCATGGCAAGTGAGTCCTAACATTCACAGGCCAGTGTGTTAACCACCTGTTCTTAGGTTTATTTGTAACCATGTTTTTATGATTTTGTTAGCGATGTGTGCAGCTGGTCTGTTTACACTCAACAATGTGTTGGTCTATCGAGACAGACATCCTACTGGGGCTCGACGCGCTAATCTAGTGAGACTGAGATGAAGTGTTAGATATGGAGATGTTGCCAGGAAAACGCTTCATCATCAGCTTAACGATGGTCTCACCTGGGATGATGGAGGTATTAATACCAAACTCCTCCTCCAAGGTGGTCAAGTCAACCATCGCCAGTGTTTCAAACTCAAAGCGATCGCCGATCCTTGCTGTGAGGCTGTTGGCAGCCTCCACGTTCATTGCTTGGAAGCCTCGCTCTTTCCCGAGTTCAAGAGTTTTCTGAAATGTGAAATATTTGTTTTCTCAGAACATCAGAAACACTTGTATAATATCAAGTTGTTAATAGTGGTTAATCAATTATCAGATTAATGATTTTTTTAAGACAAAAGTTTTATAAAAAAAAGACATGATCAGGTTATTATTATTATTATTATTATTATTATTATTATTATTATTATTATTATTATTATTATTATTATTATTATTATTATTATTTGTGTTTGTGAGGAACCGCTAAGACCGCAGCGGCTTTACAATGCTTAGAAAACTGGAGTTTATTTGTGATTTTTACCTATGACCTATTGTGAAAGTTTCCCTACTCTCGCTGTCAGGCTGTTACTGTTGACAGTTCCTCATTCCCCCTTCACCCCTTCCCCGGCAAACATATCCATGTAAAAAGGTTAATTTGGCACACTGCGGAGGTATAGATCCAGTTTCCTCTGGTAACCTTCTACACTTGTTCCAACAATATTACTGATACCTGCTGGTAGCAGTTTGGTAAGTCTAGGTTCACGGATGTGGATGTAGTGTTTTCTTATTGTGCCCGTGGCGCCCCTGCTTTTTTCACTGGGTCCATTTTGCACTTCAGTATGTAATTATAATAGTGTGCAGATTTGGGACTGAGGCTTCTAGTATCTTCCATATGGTTATTATCGCTTATCTCTCTACAGAATAAATTTCCAAACCAAGGAACGGGTGGGGGTTGAATCCACCCATTCAAATTCCACCTGTTCCGTGGTTAGCTTGCAGTTGTGTTATTACAACTTCGTGAGTCATCAGTACAATTCCAGTTTCTGACCTGTTCCAAGTAGTTTAAATGTTTCATGGGTTGTGTGTGGGCGGTAAACACTCTTCATATTCTTCCAGTACTGCTGCTGTTTCACCGGCACTGAACTGAGGTGTCAACATTGAGCACCAGTGATTTAATTAGTGTTACCACTGGTATTATCATTCGTGGCCTTCACAGTGTTATAGGCCAGATAACATTATCCCCGAGTCTTTTACACTTTGTTTTCATTTTAAGTTGTTACCTTCCTGTGTTCTGTATACTATTCTACTTTTCAGTTCCTCATTTTTTTCCATATCCGAGCAATTGGAATTTGTCTCCATTGAAATCATGTTATTTTTAACACCCTCCAGAAGACTTTTTATTTATCGTCTTGCAATTTGTTGGTGTCCTCTAAAGAGACGACTCTTATGCTAGTTAATGTATCAACCACAAAGGATTGTACAGAGCTGTGGATTGTATTTTTATCTATGGCTGTTAATGAGAATTAGAAACAGGAGTGGCACCAGAACTGTGCCTGATGACACTGATCTAGTTGCTAAGGCGAGATTTTACATTGTTTACTACTACTGTAGCTACCACTACCATTTGTATTCTCTTCACTGGGTAATTGTAAATTAATTTGCCTACTTTTCCTGTTATACTTATTGGTCTTATTTTATGTGCTATCACTCCATGTCGTATTTGTCAAATGACTTACTGAGGTCAGTCAAGACCATTTCTGCATTTTGGAATTTTTCCAAAATCTCCTTAAGATCATAATGAGTCAGTAGTGAAAAGCATGATCTTCCTGCTCTAAGTTCATGTTAATTTGGGTTATACAGATAATGTTCTTCCACGAAATTTGTTAACTGGCATCTCAGCACTCCTGTCAAAGATTTTTGTCTGTGATGTCAGCGCCACAGGCCTATACTTTTTTTTTCAGGGCTCTACTATTGCCTTTGTGCAGACTAGTTATGCCTGTGTTTTCAGGACCTCTGAGATTTCACCTCGATCTAGGATCTTCCTCTGAACTATGCTGAGTGCTCGGGATAGTGGTAGTTTTATATTTTTTATATAAATTAGGAGTACTCTTTCTGCTTCTCTCTGGATTTCAAGCGGATTTGTGCTTGTTAGATATATGTAATGTCGAGTGGACTCATTTCTGTTTCGTCGTTGGTGTATGAACTTGTGAGAAGTGGGTCAGTTCTACGGGTGGTTCTTAATTTGGGTCTTGCATGTGTTGAAATATTTGGGTTTTTGTCGTTGTTGCTGTTGTTGTTGTCGTTGTTGTTGTTGTTGTCGTTGTTGTTGTTGTCGTTGTTGCTGTTGTTGTCGTTGTTGCTGTTGTTATTGTTGTTGTTGCTGTTGCTGTTGTCGTTGTCGCTGTTGTGTGCTTCGCTTCCAACTGGTCGTAAACTTTTAGATTCCACTTGATATCGATAATCTCTCCATGATGATTACCTTTCAATCGTTGTGATATATTCATATTTATTAATCAGTTCTGTTACCTTATTTTTTTCTCGTATACGTTCCTCTTCGTTCTTTTTTTTTTCACTGGCCGAGTTCCTATTATTTTTGGCTTTCTAAGCAGAACGTATTTTATACAACCCCGTAAGCTTCTGTAATCAGATTTTCCATCATTTCTCTACTTGCCGAAATGTAGATTAGTAAACAGGTCTTCACGTTGGCTATTTCGTGAGATCCCTCCGCATGTTCCTATTCTTGTTTGTATTTTAATGTGGTTGTGGTCTGAGTATATTGTATATGAGATTGTTCTGTCCCTGTTCAGTTTCCCATAGTTTGTGAAGATCAAGTCTAGAAGGTTTTTATTCCTGGTCGCTTAGAATAAACTTTTCACAGGGTCTCAGCAACTCCCTGATGTGTTCCTCCAACGCTACTGTGCTTCCGGCACTATGTCTGATACACTACTGTTGCCAGCCATCTTCCATCTAACATGTAGCATATTGAATTCACTATAAAAGGATAATATTTTATGTAGGGTTTTCAAAGTTTTCTATATGAACTGTTCCGTGCATTCACCAGCCGTTGCTGACATTGGTTGATACACACGCATAATTACCAGATTCCTTTTCCCTACTTTAATTTCCATCACATCTACAATATCATTTAGCTAGTTCAGAGGTTCCTTACAGTGAGTCTTTAACACAGATTCCTTCTCCCTCTGTGACTTACCAACTCATCGTCCAGAACATCCTTTGTGTTTCTGTGAATTCTCTAAAGCTACAATTTGCTTCTGTAAGGAGTCCATTTATATAGTTAACATTGTTATTTCTAGTTGACTTAAACCCTGTCTGGATGTCAAGTCTTCTTTAGTACCCCAGATAATGTGCCACCTTTTGTAAAATAACTTTTAGTGTACAAATCTCTCCTTTCGACAGTATTAGTTGTACAATGGTAAATTATAAGTTCGACCCTTTTTGGTTTTTCTCACAAACATGCACTCCTGTGTCACCTGTTGTGCTTCCATGTTTATCCTTCCTTTCTTCCACTGAAAAAAACTGTCCATCTGCAATACTTTTGCTTGCTCAGTAGCTAGGTTAGGTTAGGTAAGATTCGACAAGGTATAGGACAAGTGTTTCCCGACGCGGGTCTTGGTCATATGATGACCTTTCACTGGAAATTTTGGTCACCTGACACAGACATTCCACTGGCTTACCCGTCCACCTCTTTAAAAAAAAATTCTCGTTGTAGTCTGGACGACTAAGGTCATAACTTTCTATGAACTGCAGTGAAGATTTGCACATCTTTGGGTGGAAGTGTCTTCATGCCTTTTTAAAAGCATATTAGAAAATTTTCTGGTGTGTTCATGCCAACATACTCATCCACATATGTAGATTCCATTAACAAAGTACTTACAAATATCCTCATAGCCTATATTATCTATGACCGGCATATTGTCATTTTCTGTGAGGTGTTCTGGATTCTCTTTCCTATCTTTCTCTGAATATATTTCTCCAGATTCGTTTCTCTTTTATTTTGGCGCAATTATTAATTCTTGATCGACTATTTATTTTTTTTATCACTGCCCTGAATCCTTCCTTCCATCTCTTGTCCTTTCCTGTGTAACTTTCTACCTCTGAGGATGTTGAGGGTAGCTCCAGTCTTACCTGGAGCATACCTGGAGAGGAATTCGGGGATCAACTCCCACGCAGCCCGGTCTGAGACCCTTCACCAGCATCAAAGCTTCCCCTTCCATTGTAGGGATAAAGCTACTAAACATGCTTCTAAATTTCCCAAAAGTTTGGCATAACAATTATTTTTTGATCATTATTGAAACAAAATATACCTTAACAAAACTATTTACCTGGAACAGGCGGGACCCAAGACCATGATTAGCGTAGTCCTGATGGGTACAGAGAATATACAAGTGCAGCATACCCTGGGCGTCAACACCTTCAAAATGGGTAATATTATCATAGAGTTTTCCTATAATCCGGCTCATCTTGCTCGCGTTTTCCTGTCATGAGGATATTTATAATAATCCATTAAACAATTATTTACAATAAGATGTCAATAAATAATTTTAATACTAATACTACATTTTTAGAGTTATCGGGAGTCCCGGTAAGTCAAAACCAAAGTTAGTAGCTCGACCAGTGTACCATGAGGGTCCCCAATAACATGATCCCTACATGCCACATGCTGTACACTTTGCGATGCTGACATAACCAACAACTACAATTTAGAACACGTTTTTTATCATATATCTCAGTCCACAGGCAGTGATGTAGAATAGCTCTTGTCTCCCTATCATCAATGAGTTTGACTCTAATATATTATCAAAAGAAAACACTGTCCGTGGGGCGCGATATCTTTCTGAAAACTTGCAACGAGTTGCAATTGGCGGCTACACCACCATGACGGTCTACATTGTCTACTAGTGTACCTGGTTGGCTTGGTTTTCTTGACTTGCCACTTTCAAGACGCTTGACAATTCACTAAAAACTTACATTTTTCTTTTTCATTCATTCCATCATTGAGTGGTTTAAAGCATTAGGCTGCCAGCTAATTAAAATCTCGGAGAGCTGACTTCCATGGCTGGAATCCTAGTGGTATTTCTTTGTATATACTGTACCTTCGCTTGTGGTATAAACCTTAATGCTAAACCAGACCCATCCCCCAGTCATAGCACTAATATCCACAGTGCTGGTGCTGGCCCAGGCTCAGCCCCCAGCCCCAGTGCTGACTCAGACCCAGCCCCCAGCCTTACTGCCAGCCCAGACTCTACTAGGGACCCTACCACAACCACCACTAAAACCGTAAATATACAACCATCATTGCACAAGACCGTGGCCCACAGTAAAGATGTTGGAGAGGAGTCTCCTCTTTTTTCCTCTACTGAGGAAAGTAGATCGAATCCAGGACGGGGTGGCCCTGGCTTGGATACTGAGGATTATAGTGCAGTACCAGAACCTGCAGAAATTGACAACACACCTCCCAACAGTTCTCAACCAAAGGTGAATTTGTGCATCTGTTTGGGGCATCTGTAAGCATGGAATATCAGGAAAAAAAATGGGACATGCAACTTTGAGCATCCCAAAAAATGTAGCGACCTCCTGTCTAAAGGAGTGTGTCGTTCTTCTTCCTGTACTTTCATTCACCCAAAAATGTGTCACTCCTCGGTCCTCCAGAAGCAGTGTTACAACATCGACTGCCCTGCATACCATCTAAAAGGGACCAGGAGGCACAGACCCCACAAGACAAGCATTAGCAGCTACGACAACCCAACTCCAGGTGATTTTTTAGTGGCAGGAAACGGAAAAAGAAAATGGAAGGAAATAACAAAAATAGTCCACCACCTTGGAGCCTTGTTGGACTGGAGGCGCAGCCAGTGGCCACCCATGGCCCTCCAGGATTACAACTACTGATACCAATAACAAAATCCCCCCAACAAACGCAGAATACAACCTCGTTCATATTTGCTAATATACAGGGCCTTAAGCCATCCACCAACAACAAAATATCTTTTATCAGTGGACTTCTAGAGGAGTCTAATGGAATGTTTGCAGCCTTCACAGAGACTCACACAGAAGATCACTTTGACAGTGAAATATGGATAAGTGGTTACAACCTTTTCAGATGCGACAGAATGAACAAGCAACAAGGATGGGTTGGCCTGTATGTCAAGGAGTCCCTCATCTGCACAGAGTTGCTGAACACCACAAATGAGGAAATTGAAGTTCTATCTATAAAGATCGAGAACCAAAACCTAGTCATTGTGGTTGTATATAAGCCACCACATGCAACCTCCCAACAGTTCAAGGAACAGCTACTGAAAATTGATTACTGTCTGGAAAACCTTCCAGCTCCATCCCCAAACATTTTACTGCTTGGTGATTTCAACCTAAGGCATACAAAATGGAAGAATGTAGCAAATAATGTTATAGCTGAAGCAATCCCCGGAGGTAGCGCAGATGAAAGGTCACACACACATGAGCTACTAAGCCTATGCAAAAACACACACCTTAAGCCAGCAGATAGTGGAGCCAACAAGACTAGAAAACACACTTGACCTTATCTTCACAAATAATGAGGACCTGATAAGAGACATAAGAATATCAAAAACAACTAATTCCGATCACAACCTAATCGAAGTCCAGACGTACATGCATAAGGGTCCTGATCAGCAGAATGTATGTACCTGTGAAGGTGTCTTCACAAAATACAACTTCAACAACAAGAACATCAACTGGGACCAGGTAAACCATGTCCTAAACAAAACATTTTGGGAAGATATCGTAAATGAAGTGGATCCAAACCAGTGCCTTGAAAGGATCAACTTCCTGGCAGCTGAAGCATGTTCTAGGCATATTCCCCTAGGAAAGAAGAAGAGCAGGAGTAATCTGGAGAGAGAAAGATGCTCCCTCTACAGAAGACGATGATGAGTCACTGAGCTCCTCAGGAGTGCTAGAATATCTGATACACGAAAGGAGGCCCTAACCAGGGAAGTGGAAACTATCGAACTTTAGTTAAATGACTCTTACAGGAACCAGGAGAGACAGGAGGAGCTTAAAGCTATTAGTAAAATTGACAGAAATTCTAAATATTTCTTTTCATATGCCAAAAACAAGGCAAATACCACATCTAGTATCAGGCCCTTACTCAGACAGGATGGGACTTACACAAATGACAACAAGGAAATGAATGAAATATTGAAATCCCAGTACGACTCTGTGTTTAGTGAACCACGAATCAGTCTGAGGATCGACGACCCAAATGATTTCTTCATGAATGAGCCTCAAAACTCCATAAATGTATGCCAGATTTCCGACATTACCATAACTCCAATAGATTTCGAAAAAGCCATTGACAACATGCCCATGCACTCAGCCCCGGGCCCAGACTCGTGGAACTCTGTATTCATTAAGAACTGCAAAAAACCCCTCTTGCGTGCCCTAAGTACACTATTGAGGAGCTTGGACATGGGTGAAATTCCACAGTCACTTAAAACAACGGATATAGCCCCACTCCATAAAGGTGGCAGCAAAACATTAGCTAAGAACTATAGACCAATAGCTCTGACGTCCCACATCATAAAAATCTTTGAAAGAGTGCTAAGAAGCAGGATTGCAAATTACCTGGATTCCCAAAATCTGCACAATCCAGGGCAACATGGGTTCAGGGCAGGTCGCTTCTGCCTCTCACAACTACTGGATCACTATGATATGGCCTTGGATGCACTGGAAGAAAATCAGAATGCAGATGTAATATACACAGACTTTGCAAAAGCATTTGACAACTGCGATCATGGTGTAATAGCCCATAAAATACGTGCTAAAGGAATAACTGAGAAAGTGGGGAGATGGATCTTCAACTTCCTAACAAATCGAACACAAAGAGTACTGGTCAGCAGAGTTAAATCGGAGGCTGCCATAGTGAAGAACTCTGTTCCACAAGGCACAGTACTCGCCCCCATCTTATTCCTCATCCTCATATCAGACATAGACAGAGATATACATCACAGCACCGTATCATCCTTTGCGGACTATACTAGGATAAACCATACCACGGGCGGGATTTGAACCCGTGGTCAGAGAGTCTCAAAACTCCAGACAGTCGCGTTTTGAGACTCTCTGTCCGCGGGTTCAAATCCCGCCCGTGGTATGGTTTGTTTGCAATTGTGTCATTACGATTTCGTGAGTCTCGATACTAGGATCTGCATGAGGCTGTCATCTGCTGAGGACGCGGTTAACCTCCAAGAAGACATAAACAAAGTTTTCCAGTGGGCAACGGTAAACAATATGATGTTCAATGAGGACAAATTCCAACTACTCCGTTATGGAAAACTGGAGGAGATAATAACTAGAACAGAGTATACTACAGACTGGCCATACAATAGAGTGGAAAAATAATGTAAGGAACCTGGGAGTAGTAATGTCTGAGGATCTCACTTTCAAGGATCACAACAGTGCCACAATCGCACGTGCAAAGAAAATGATAGGATGGATAATGAGAACGTTCAAAACGAGAGATGCCAAGCCAATGATGATCCTTTTCAAATCACTTGTTCTCTCTAGGCTGGAATACTGCTGTATATTAACATCTCCATTCAAAGCAGGTGAAATCGCAGATCTAGAGAGTGTACAGAGATCCTTTACTGCACGTATGAGTTCTGTCAAGCACCTTAACTACTGGGAACGCTTGGAAGCACTTGACTTGCACTCGTTGGAACGCAGGAGGGAGAGATATATCATAATCTACACTTGGAAAATCTTGGAAGGAATGATCCCAAATCTGCACACAGAAATCACTCCCTACGAAAGTAAAAGACTGGGCAGGCGATGCAAAATTCCCCCAATTAAAAGTAGGGGCGCCATTGGTACACTAAGGGAAAACACCATAAGTGTCCGGGGCCCAAGACTGTTCAACAGCCTCCCATCAAGCATTAGGGGAATTGCCAATAAACCCCTGGCTGCCTTCAAGAGCTGGACAGATACCTAAAGTCAGTGCAGGATCAGCTGGGCTGTGGCTCTTACGTTGGACTGCGTGCGGCCAGCAGTAACAGCCTAGTTGATCAGGCCCTGATCCATCGGGAGGCCTGGTCATGGACTGGGCCGCGGGGGCGTTGATCCCCTGAATAACCTCCAGGTAACCTCCAGGTTGGTAATAGATACGGACAAGTTGGTTTAGAAAAACACGTAAGCAAAAACTAGGAGGTATTTATTAGAAAACGTTTCGGTCCTGGGACTTATTCCGAGGATCAACGCCACCGCAGCCCGGTCCACGACCAGGCCTCCCGGTGGATCAAGACCTGATTAGCCAGGCTGTTAATGTGGGCCGCACGTAGTCCAACGTACGAACCACAGCCTGACTGATCCCCCACCGGCTTTAAGTATCTGTCCAGCTCCCTCTTGAAGGCAGCCAGGGGCCTATTAGTAATTCCCCTTATACTTGGTGGGAGGCTGCTGAACAGTCCTGGCCCCCGGACACTTATTGTGTTTTCTCTTAGTGTACCAATGGCGCCCCATCTTTTCATTGGGGGTATTTTGCACCGCCTGCCCATCTTTTACTTTTGTAGGGAATAATTTTTTTTTTGTGCAGATTCGGGACCATTCCTTTAGGGATCATGTAACTCCTGTGCTATTGGATAGGTGGTGCTTTCCCTGGTTGAGTATCATGTATGCTAATGTTTAGAAATTTTGTAGCTTCCAGTATTACGTTCTATTGTGTCGGTGACGGCGATTAGCGAGGCTTCTAGACATCGTGGGCGTCTGAGGTCTTGATCGGTAAGGACGAGTTGTCTCATCCCAGTTCATCAAATGTCCCGTGGAGTCTCTGTGGAAGACACAGGCGTACCTTAAGTCGTCTCTTTTGCTGGCATTTCGATGCTCGCTCCGGCGGGCCGACAGATCTCTGCATGTTTCCTCAAAATATTTCTTGGGACAGAATCCACAGGGGATGATGTAGACGTCTGCAGTGGAAGTTAGAGGTGTGGGGCTGCGTTTCATAGTGAGGTCTTTGATAGATGATGTGTTTATGGTGGAAACGTATATATTATACTTAGCAAGTGCCCGGCCAGTATCCGTGGCAACATCACCACATGGGAGCACTGTGAACTGCTTAGAGGGCTGTTCCATGGCGGTTTGTTGAGGATAGCTCGTGCCTTGAGTCTGCAGTCCCGATGAATAAAGGTGGAAACTGAAGGCGTGTAAAGACTTGTGTTATGTAGATACATTCTTCAAGAAAACAAGAGTTGGAGATGCAAAGAGCTCTAACTTCCACAGTGGGCATCTACACCATCCCTTGTGGATACTGTCCCAAGAAATATGTAGGCAAAACAGGCAGAGAGCTTTCGATCCACCTGAACGGGCATCGAAATGCCAGTAACAGAGACAGACGACTTAAGGTAAACGTGTGTCCTCCACAGGGACTCCACAGGTCATTTGATGAATTGGGATGAGGCACAACTCGTTCTCATCGAACAAGATTTTAGACGCCGATGATGTCTGGAAGCCTCGCTAATCGCCGTCACCGACACCATACAGCGTAACACTGGAAACCACAAAATTTCTAAAACATTAGCATACATGATACTTAAGCAGCACCAACCCAACAACACAGGAGTCACATGATTTCATCGTCTACCCGTCCTCATCCCATCATGGCATTCTTCAGGTCACCATGCGTCACTCACACCTCGCTCTCCTCCTATATACACTGTCTTTCAACCCCTGTATGTTAGAAGTGATCCAAGTCCCATGATTGAAACGTTTTCTAATTAATATGTCCTAGTGTTTCCTTACGTGTTTTTGTAAACTAACTTGTCGATATTTATTAACAAGGTTTATACCAGGCAGCATATTAAAACAGTAGAAATGTCAATAAACACAAGTATGCCATCAGCCTTCTAAACATTCCATTAATAAAGATTCTGAATTCTGACTTTTTATGCCTCTGACAATCGTTTTAAAACATTATGTCATATTAAAGAAAACGTATCTAGGGGCTGAATCTATATATATAAACCTGTAAAAATAAAAAACTAAACATTTCAATAAATATATTAATTGAATTTAAGTTGTTAAAATAAACTTAAATTAATCTGTGTAGCAGAATTTAGCTAAAGAAATTAGGTTAGGATAAGTTACATTAGGTGATGGTTCCAAGTGTTGGTACAAAATTCTTGTACCACTGACAGTGAACAAAAATAAATATCAATCTTTAAGATTTTTTTTTTTTTGGGGGGGGAAGAGTTCAGTTTTTAAGGGAGTTCGGCCTATTCACACACACACATACACACACACACATACACACACACACACACACACACACACACACACACACACACACACACACACACACACACACACACACACAGTTAGTTAACATGAAAGTTATCGCTCGAAATTTTGAGGGGAATGATAAATTAACCATTCACATTCATTTAAATACGATTTTGAGGCCAACTCCGAAAAGAATATAAAGCTTCCTTGATAAAAATAACTCTTTTTATATTATAAAGACAGCTTACCATTGTAGTAGCTTTATGTGTTTCTTCTAAGGAGAAGATTTCATTGAGTGAGACTCCCACGATAATTTTCGAGGTGGTGTGCCGGGCAGCAAGAGACAGTCCAGATGCTAAACAACTCTGAACATCTCTCATGTATATCTCCCCTAATAAATTCGTAGAGGTCTCTCCAGTGGCTTTGCTCTTGAAGAAAAAATACAGAACTGCTGAATGAATCACACGAGTTTAACATTTATATAATAATAATAATATTAATAATAATAATAATAATAATAATAATAATAATAATAATAATAATAATAATAATAATAATAATAATAATAATAATGGAAGAGGTGAATGTGTTCAGATATTTGTGAGTAAACGTTTCAGGAGATGGGTCTATGAAAGATGAGGTGAATTATAGAATTGATGAGGGGAAAAAGGTGAGTGGTGCTCTGAGGAGTCTGTGGAGACAAAGAACTTTGTCCATGGAAGCAAAGAGGGGAATGTATGAGAATATAGTTACACCAATGCTCTTGTATGGGTGTGAGGTATGGGCTGTGAATGTTGCAACAAGGAGAAGGCTGGAGGCAGTGGAGATGTCATGTCTAAGGGCAATGTGTGGTGAGAACATCATGCAGAGAATCTGTAGTTTGGAGATTAGGAGGTGTGGCATTACCAAAAACCATGATGCTCTAACCCACAGGACCACGCAATCCTACAAGAACCAAGCACCCAGCCAAACTAGGTGTGTTACCCTTGGTTTGAGGACATATGGTGGAGTGGGTGCCTCTGAACTAATTTCATTCTCCTGACCGTTTGGTGTACTAGCCTCAACGAGCAGTATTTTATGTTACTTTGACCACGTACAAGTGGTATTGATCAATAACAACACTGCGACTAGCCAAGGATTCGAGCCCATGCTCACCATGAGGCAGGCCAAAGCAGCCGTATCCAAACGAAAACAAAAGTTTCTCTTTTTAACTTTAGTAATGTATACAGGAGAAGGGGGTTACTAGCCCCTTGCTCCTGGCATTTCAGTCACCTCTTATGACACGCATGGCTCACGGAGGAAGAATTCTGTTCCTCTTCCCCTCTGAGATATGAAGAAATAAACAGGAACAAGAACTATTAATAAAGCAAAAGAAAATCTAGAGAGGTGTGTATATATGCGTGTAAATGCTTGACTGGGATGTACACAAAAGATTTTTTAAACATAATTAGCAAATCATAATAATTATTGATACTGAGAACACTGAGAATACTGAGAACACTGAGAATACTGAGAACACTGAGAATAATGAGAACACTGAGAATACTGAGAACACTGAGAATACTGAGAACACTGTATCTTACCGATGGACAGCGCGGTAGCAAATGTTCGTCCAGAAACTTAATGATTTCCTCACTATCATCAGAAGTCAGAAAACTGAACTCGAAGTCTGTAAAATCTCTCTGCATGACCATCTTGGTGGCTGTGAAAATCACAATGTGTTAATGATTAGAAAACAATAACTTGACAGTCACAGTGATTAATAATAATGTAGACTGTCTAAATTAAATGAAGAAAAACCTAAGTGCAGAATATGCTTCTATTGTTACAACATTCTTCTCTTTGTAAAGCTTTATATATATATATATATATATATATATATATATATATATATATATATATATATATATATATATATATATATATATATATATATATATATATATTTATATATATATATATATATATATATATATATATATATATATATATATATATATATATATATATATATATATATATATATATATATATTTATATATTTATATATGTATATATATATGTATACATTATATATTTATATATACATTTTATATAATTATATATATATATATATATATATATATATATATATATATATATATATATATATATATATATATATATATATATATATATATATATATATATATATATATATATATATATATATAAGTATATATAAATATATATGTATATATATATATATATATATATATATATATATATATATATATATATATATATATATATATATATATATAATATATATATATATATATATATATATATATATATATATATATAAATATAAATATATATATATATATATATATATATATATATATATATATATATATATATATATATATATATATATATATATATATATACATATATATTTATATATACTTATATATATATATATATATATATATATATATATATATATATATATATATATATAATATATATATATATATATATATATATATATATATATATATATATATATATAAGTATATATAAATATATATGTATATATATATATATATATATATATATATATATATATATATATATATATATTTATATTTATATATATATATATATATATATATATATATATTTATATATATATATATATATATATATATATATAAATATAAATATATATATATATATATATATATATATATATAAAAATATATATATATATATATATATATATATATATATATATATATATTTATATATATATATATATATATATATATATATATATATATATATATATATATATATATATATATATATGTATATATATATATATATATATATATATATATATATATATACCTGGAGTTTACCTGGAGAGAGTTCCGGGGGTCAACGCCCCCGCGGCCCGGTCTGTAACCAGGCTTCCTGGTGGATCAGAGCCTGATCAACCAGGCTGTTACTGCTGGCTGCACGCAAACCAACGTACGAGCCACAGCCCGGCTGGTCAGGAACTGTTACAAAAAACGCGATTCTAAAAGCTTAGAGATCTCCTGGTAATACTAGAAAGGACTGTCCTTCTAGCATCCAGCCTGTTACTGGGTTTTCGTAACAAGTAGTCAGTATCCTTGTCCAATTATCCATTAAAATTCAGTATGATTCAATAGTGCTTCAGGATTGCAACTGGTAGGCTACTAACTAGAGAAATTAAAATTTAATAAATTTATTAATCATTAAGTTGTCTAGAGGTATATTATCAAATTAAATTAATCACAGCAATCAAAATAAAATCAATCTCTCGAGTTCAATATTATCGTGCTGAAAGCACACATCACATTTATAATTCTTAAGTACCGTCTGGTACATTAACATTTAATAAGATATTACAAATATGTACAAGTAAGTTTGTGTATGCGTGTAAGTGCTCTAAGTAGTTCACTATGTCTCACGACTCGACTAGACTTAAACAAGTGACTGACAAAGTCCTCTAATAAACTAACTTCTTGACCGACTGGCAACCAGAACAGTCTGCTTGAACAATGAAAAGAATGCTAAGCCCAATAGCCATATAACAAGCGACTGCGACACAATCAGGATCATAACAAGCGACTGCGACACAATCAGGATCAAGGAGATAATATAACGACACTAAGTAGGGACCATCAGCAGATCCTCCACAAAAGGTACAAAACTCCCATACTACTGAATCTAAGTTCAGCATAGGAAAAACCCGACTGTGACAATACACAGAAACCAGTACAAAATTAGGTCAGAAGCTATAGCTAAGGACCTGAGATGCTCAGAGTGTCTAAGCGACACACAACCTCAGTACAACGTCGAAAATCACTAAGTCTATACAAGGTTCTGTGAATAGAGTTCTACAGAACTAACAAGAATAATGAGACAGACAATCTGTACAACCACCAAGAGAGTCTAGAGCAGACTGAATACTTCACGAGAGGTGAGGACACCCCCCCTCGATCATGTGATAGCCACGTGACAGCACAGCCCTGTAAGCCGGCAGTATAACGAGATAAGCGATAATTACAGTAGTTTGACAATCAAGACTTGAACTGAGCACATATTATGTACATCCTAACAACATAAGTAAAATAACAATATAACAGTCAAATAATAATATAAAGTCATACATTTACGATTTAGCTATTATCGCAAATATAAGCAATATAAAATTATATGAAAAGATAATATACATTATATATATACATAATAATCATTGTAACCCATTCAGGGATTTAACACCCCTAACACGACAGACGGTCACACTATGAGTTGCATTAATGTCTTTCACATTATTTCTGATTACTCATATCAATACAATTTAATATAAATATTAATCAAAGTCTCTCTTGTGCCAAGCACCTCTACAATTTCACAGCGTCCGTCACTAGGATATGCCCCTAGTACTAGGGCAGTACACAGTATCGTATCTCTGCATACTCGTGGTTATGTACATCAGTGTAGAGACAGGATAGCGCTGACAAGGAGGGCACGTTGAGGCTCGATCATAGTAGAGGAGACTGCATTCCACTCTTAAGTAGTGGTTGTGGAATGTGAGGCAGTATGAACATCTGAGTATGAAACAGCTTAAGGTGTGTAGTGAAGGGGGGGGGTTCTGCGGCAGGACAGTGTTGCGTCACGCAGTACCTCGCCCACACGACACTACCCACTCAACACTCAGCTTGTCTCCTCCTCACACAACAATACTGTGAATACATAAATATAATAATTAGACATGACATGAGTATATATAGTTAATATGGGCTGGAGGGATTAAGTTACTTTACTGAATTTGACATAGCAAGTAACAAAAGGTATTTGGGTATAAAATTACGTTAATTTAAAATGGGGAAGTGCCCAAATACTCGTCAAAATGTTCAAAGGACACCACAAGAGCTAGAGCATAATTTTTCTGGAGTTGTTTGAGCTTAGATGAATAGTAACATATAGGATGGAGAATATCAGTGGATGTTGACTGTTGGAGCAGCACAGTGCCCACTGCATAACTCGCATCTATATGTAAAAAGATGGAAAGATTGAAATTAGGACTCAACACTGGAGCAGAGGAAAGCAGATGCTTCAACCTTTTCAACGAGTCTGAACAATCTTTAGTCCAGATGAACTGAACTTTGGTACTAATGAACATAGTGAGAGGTGTAGGTGGAGGCGTGTGCGCTGGCTTGCCTGTCACTTGACACACGTGGCAACGTCGCACATGATCAGCTACCGTTTCCTTCATCTTTGGCCAAGTAAAATGTTTTGCCAGTTTACCGAGTGTCTTCTTGACACCCAAATGTCCTCCTATGGGACTATTGTGAGCAAAATCAATGGCTTGTTCACGAAATGTAACTGGTAACACAACGAGATGCTTGACTGTGGTGGAAACACTATCAGCTGACAACTTACATGTATTTTTCTCCATCAGTACACCGTTACTATAATAGTAACAATTATCGAGATCCTTTGCTTCACTCTCAGTAACTGCTATATCTCTCAGTCTTTCCAGTGACTGATCAACAAACTGATCCTTGATTAAATCATCATGAGTTAGAAATTTAACGTCAGTTGTGTCCTGACTAGGTTGATGACCGGGGGGAGTCAGTGTTAATGATCCTGGGCGCAGAGCGTCACTAAAGAACATATTCAACCCCAAATCATTGTCATCAACTAATTCAACAGGAGACAGGGATGGTTGTTGTATCTTTGACATAGCTCTAGTAATTGTGCTGAGAGGAAATAAAATAGGTTTCTCTCTACAAGCTTCAATGGCATAATTATCATCAGTGTTATTATCAATCACAAGTGGTTCTTTACATATACCAGCATGAAGGATATCGTTCCCTATCAACAAGTCCACTGACCTGATGGGAAATACACCACTGGATATACCCACTGAAATTTTTTTTTTTTTTTTTATTATCACACCGGCCGATTCCCACCAAGGCAGGGTGGCCCGAAAAAGAAAAACTTTCACCATCATTCACTCCATCACTGTCTTGCCAGAAGGGTGCTTTACACTACAGTTTTTAAACTGCAACATTAACACCCCTCCTTCAGAGTGCAGGCACTGTACTTCCCATCTCCAGGACTCAAGTCCGGCCTGCCGGTTTCCCTGAATCCCTTCATAAATGTTACTTTGCTCACACTCCAACAGCACGTCAAGTATTAAAAACCATTTGTCTCCATTCACTCCTATCAAACACGCTCAAGCATGCCTGCTGGAAGTCCAAGCCCCTCGCACACAAAACCTCCTTTACCCCCTCCCTCCAACCCTTCCTAGGCCGACCCCTACCCCGCCTTCCTTCCACTACAGACTGATACACTCTTGAAGTCATTCTGTTTCGCTCCATTCTCTCTACATGTCCGAACCACCTCAACAACCCTTCCTCAGCCCTCTGGACAATAGTTTTGGTAATCCCGCACCTCCTCCTAACTTCCAAACTACGAATTCTCTGCATTATATTCACACCACACATTGCCCTCAGACATGACATCTCCACTGCCTCCAGCCTTCTCCTCGCTGCAACATTCATCACCCACGCTTCACACCCATATAAGAGCGTTGGTAAAACTATACTCTCATACATTCCCCTCTTTGCCTCCAAGGACAAAGTTCTTTGTCTCCACAGACTCCTAAGTGCACCACTCACTCTTTTTCCCTCATCAATTCTATGATTCACCTCATCTTTCATAGACCCATCCGCTGACACGTCCACTCCCAAATATCTGAATACGTTCACCTCCTCCACACTGAAATATAACCAGTATAATAGCTTGTTTCAATATAAACTTTGTGCAGAGGCACTTTTATAACAGCCCCTCCATAGGCTTCTAACAATACATCTATCTTGCAATAGGTATCGTCAGTTATGGGCAGTACATCTTCTCTTAATAATGTGAGATAACTGCCAGTGTCTCTGAAAGTAATTATCTCAGTTAGATGTGACTCGTCAAATCCTATTCTACCTCTTGAAAAGTAAGGACTCATTGCTGAACGAATCTTTTCGTCAGATACACTTTCTGACGCTAGTCATCTATCCTGAGTAACATTATCTAAAACAGTAGGATAAGAGGAATTGCTAGGATTTTGGTGCTCGGAAGAGGATACGACTTGAGTGGGGGCGCCAGCCGCACGACTGTTTCTCGTATCTCTTTCTAACTTATAGCAATACTCTCTAGTATGTCCTTTTCTGTTACAATAGGTACATTTAACTTTCTTCTTCTCGATATCAGATTTCTGTCTAGCCACAGAGACAGATTCAGGATTGTGAGTTTTCCTGGTAAAGGTACGAGAAGTTACAGTAGCAGGTACATCAGGCCGGCAATGAGCAGCTGATTTAGGTTGCCAACTTCTAGGACAATCTTTAGTTACCTTGTTTCTGTGTGTTTTAGTACGTACAAGTTTGTGAGACATCTCGTAATTGTCTGCTAATGCTGCAGTTTCCAAAATATCTGAGGTAGTATGATTGATCAGATATTCTTGTATGTCAGCAGGCATACAGTTGTTAAACTCTTCATGTAGTAACAACTGAACAAGGCTGTCATAGTTGTTACACTTGGCAGACCTACACCACCTCTCAAATGCAACCTTTTTCTCACGAGCAAACTCTACACAAGTTTGATCTTGTCGTCGTTGTAACGTACGAAATGCTCTTTGATAACTTACAGGTAACAAGTTATATGTCTCTAGAATAGTTTATTTGACAGCGTCATAACTAATGTACTTGGTAAATGGCAAAGCTGCAGTACAGGTTTGAGCTCTTCCCGTCAAAGCAGTATGCAACAATGTTGCCCAGTGTTTACGTGGCCAGTTCATAGCACGTGCCTGGTTCTCAAACACATCAAAATATGTGTCTAAGTCACTTTCAAAAAACTTAGGAACCATAGATGCAGCTTTCTGCACATTAAATGTGTCCTGTGATCTATCAGTCTGTTGTCTTAACAGACGAGCATTTTCTCTTTGGAAATCTTCTTCATTCAATTTCATCTGTGCCTCTATTTGTGCAGTCTGCAACATAAGGAGGCGTTCAAACCTCTCAAACTGTTCCTGAGAGATAGGACCAGTGGGTAATGGAGAAGTAGGGAAATTAACATGGTCTGGACGGTCCTTAGGTCGGACACTTGGTCCAGCCGTCTCTAGAGAGTCTAGATCTGGTCTAGGATAAGTAGATACAGGTGTATCATACACTGTACTAGTATTAGGCTGTGTCATACTAACAGCTATACTCTGTACTATAGTGTCAGTGAAGGAAGGAGCGAGCGAGAACTGATCTACACTAGGCTCAGACACTAGGCTCTCTGAATCTGAATCATAATCAGACATCTCTGTATGAGCAGGAAACAATATATCTTTAATTAACGCTCTGACAGTTTCTGCGGTGTAATTCCTGTTATACGTCACACCGAGATATTTGGCTACTTGCCAACACGTCTGAAGTTTTAATGTACTCAACTCAGACAAAGTCAGAGTATCAATTAACTGTTTCACTTTGGCATACATCACGAAAATAATTGTACTACGAGAGAGTGATTATGGGAAACTATAATCCTAATAGGTTGCAACAGGAACCGACTTTAGGTGCTTGTCCAGTGCCAGCTTGAAGACTGCCAGGGGTCTGTTGGTAATCCCCCTTATGTATGCTGGGAGGCAGTTGAACAGTCTCGGGCCCCTGACACTTATTGTATGGTCTTTTAACGTGCTAGTGACACCCCTGCTTTTCATTGGGGGTATGTTGCATCGTCTGCCAAGTCTTTTGCTTTCGTAGTGAGTGATTTTCTTGTGCAAGTTCGGTACTAGTCCCTCTAGGATTTTCCAGGTGTATATAATCATGTATCTCTCCCGCCTGCGTTCCAGGGAATACAGGTTTAGGAACCTCAAGCGCTCCCAGTAATTGAGGTGTTTTATCTCCGTTATGCGCGCCGTGAAGGTTCTCTGTACATTTTCTAGGTCAGAAATTTCACCTGCCTTGAAAGGTGCTGTTAGTGTGCAGCAATATTCCAGCCTAGATAGAACAAGTGACCTCAAGAGTGTCATCATGGGCTTGGCCTCCCTAGTTTTGAAGGTTCTCATTATCCATCCTCTCAGGGTAATATTTAGTGAAGGGATTCAGGGAAACCGGTTATTTTCATATAGTCGGACTTGAGTCCTGGAAATGGGAAGTACAATGCCTGCACTTTAAAGGAGGGGTTTGGGATATTGGCAGTTTGGAGGGATATGTTGTGTATCTTTATATGTGTATGCTTCTAGACTGTTGTATTCTGAGCACCTCTGCAAAAACAGTGATAATGTGTGAGTGTGGTGAAAGTGTTGAATGATGATGAAAGTATTTTCTTTTTGGGGATTTTCTTTCTTTTTTGGGTCACCCTGCCTCGGTGGGAGACGGCCGACTTGTTGAAAAAAAAAAAAAAAAAAAAAAAAAAAAAAAAATATATATATATGTATGTATATATATGTATATATATATATATGTATATATATGTATATATATATGTATATATATGTATATATATATGTTATGAATGAAAAGAAGTTGGATGTCCTGGCCCTAATCGAAACAAAGCTGAAGGGGGTAGGAGAGTTTCAGTGGGGGGAAATAAATGGGATTAAATCTGGAGTATCTGAGAGAGTTAGAGCAAAGGAAGGGGTAGCAGTAATGTTAAATGATCAGTTATGGAAGGAGAAAAGAGAATATGAATGTGTAAATTCAAGAATTATGTGGATTAAAGTAAAGGTTGGATGCGAGAAGTGGGTCATAATAAGCGTGTATGCACCTGGAGAAGAGAGGAATGCAGAGGAGAGAGAGAGATTTTGGGAGATGTTAAGTGAATGTATAGGAGCCTTTGAACCAAGTGAGAGAGTAATTGTGGTAGGGGACTTGAATGCTAAAGTAGGAGAAACTTTTAGAGAGGGTGTGGTAGGTAAGTTTGGGGTGCCAGGTGTAAATGATAATGGGAGCCCTTTGATTGAACTTTGTATAGAAAGGGGTTTAGTTATAGGTAATACATATTTTAAGAAAAAGAGGATAAATAAGTATACACGATATGATGTAGGGCGAAATGACAGTAGTTTGTTGGATTATGTATTGGTAGATAAAAGACTGTTGAGTAGACTTCAGGATGTACATGTTTATAGAGGGGCCACAGATATATCAGATCACTTTCTAGTTGTAGCTACACTGAGAGTAAAAGGTAGATGGGATACAAGGAGAATAGAAGCATCAGGGAAGAGAGAGGTGAAGGTTTATAAACTAAAAGAGGAGGCAGTTAGGGTAAGATATAAACAGCTATTGGAGGATAGATGGGCTAATGAGAGCATAGGCAATGGGGTCGAAGAGGTATGGGGTAGGTTTAAAAATGTAGTGTTAGAGTGTTCAGCAGAAGTTTGTGGTTACAGGAAAGTGGGTGCAGGAGGGAAGAGGAGCGATTGGTGGAATGATGATGTAAAGAGAGTAGTAAGGGAGAAAAAGTTAGCATATGAGAAGTTTTTACAAAGTAGAAGTGATGCAAGGAGGGAAGAGTATATGGAGAAAAAGAGAGAAGTTAAGAGAGTGGTGAAGCAATGTAAAAAGAGAGCAAATGAGAGAGTGGGTGAGATGTTATCAACAAATTTTGTTGAAAATAAGAAAAAGTTTTGGAGTGAGATTAACAAGTTAAGAAAGCCTAGAGAACAAATGGATTTGTCAGTTAAAAATAGGAGAGGAGAGTTATTAAATGGAGAGTTAGAGGTATTGGGAAGATGGAAGGAATATTTTGAGGAATTGTTAAATGTTGATGAAGATAGGGAAGCTGTGATTTCGTGTATAGGGCAAGGAGGAATAACATCTTGTAGGAGTGAGGAAGAGCCAGTTGTGAGTGTGGGGGAAGTTCGTGAGGCAGTAGGTAAAATGAAAGGGGGTAAGGCAGCCGGGATTGATGGGATAAAGATAGAAATGTTAAAAGCAGGTGGGGATATAGTTTTGGAGTGGTTGGTGCAATTATTTAATAAATGTATGGAAGAGGGTAAGGTACCTAGGGATTGGCAGAGAGCATGCATAGTTCCTTTTTATAAAGGCAAAGGGGATAAAAGAGAGTGCAAAAATTATAGGGGGATAAGTCTGTTGAGTGTACCTGGTAAAGTGTATGGTAGAGTTATAATTGAAAGAATTAAGAGTAAGACGGAGAATAGGATAGCAGATGAACAAGGAGGCTTTAGGAAAGGTAGGGGGTGTGTGGACCAGGTGTTTACAGTGAAACATATAAGTGAACAGTATTTAGATAAGGCTAAAGAGGTCTTTGTGGCATTTATGGATTTGGAAAAGGCGTATGACAGGGTGGATACGGGGGCAATGTGGCAGATGTTGCAAGTGTATGGTGTAGGAGGTAGGTTACTGAAAGCAGTGAAGAGTTTTTACGAGGATAGTGAGGCTCAAGTTAGAGTATGTAGGAAAGAGGGAAATTTTTTCCCAGTAAAAGTAGGCCTTAGACAAGGATGTGTGATGTCACCGTGGTTGTTTAATATATTTATAGATGGGGTTGTAAGAGAAGTAAATGCAAGGGTCTTGGCAAGAGGCGTGGAGTTAAAAGATAAAGAATCACACACAAAGTGGGAGTTGTCACAGCTGCTCTTTGCTGATGACACTGTGCTCTTGGGAGATTCTGAAGAGAAGTTGCAGAGATTGGTGGATGAATTTGGTAGGGTGTGCAAAAGAAGAAAATTAAAGGTGAATACAGGAAAGAGTAAGGTTATGAGGATAACAAAAAGATTAGGTGATGAAAGATTGAATATCAGATTGGAGGGAGAGAGTATGGAGGAGGTGAACGTATTCAGATATTTGGGAGTGGACGTGTCAGCGGATGGGTCTATGAAAGATGAGGTGAATCATAGAATTGATGAGGGAAAAAGAGTAAGTGGTGCACTTAGGAGTCTGTGGAGACAAAGAACTTTGTCCTTGGAGGCAAAGAGGGGAATGTATGAGAGTATAGTTTTACCAACGCTCTTATATGGGTGTGAAGCGTGGGTGATGAATGTTGCAGCGAGGAGAAGGCTGGAGGCAGTGGAGATGTCATGTCTGAGGGCAATGTGTGGTGTGAATATAATGCAGAGAATTCGTAGTTTGGAAGTTAGGAGGAGGTGCGGGATTACCAAAACTGTTGTCCAGAGGGCTGAGGAAGGGTTGTTGAGGTGGTTCGGACATGTAGAGAGAATGGAGCGAAACAGAATGACTTCAAGAGTGTATCAGTCTGTAGTGGAAGGAAGGCGGGGTAGGGGTCGGCCTAGGAAGGGTTGGAGGGAGGGGGTAAAGGAGGTTTTGTGTGCGAGGGGCTTGGACTTCCAGCAGGCATGCGTGAGCGTGTTTGATAGGAGTGAATGGAGACAAATGGTTTTTAATACTTGACGTGCTGTTGGAGTGTGAGCAAAGTAACATTTATGAAGGGATTCAGGGAAACCGGCAGGCCGGACTTGAGTCCTGGAGATGGGAAGTACAGTGCCTGCACTCTGAAGGAGGGGTGTTAATGTTGCAGTTTAAAAACTGTAGTGTAAAGCACCCTTCTAGCAAGACAGTGATGGAGTGAATGATGGTGAAAGTTTTTCTTTTTCGGGCCACCCTGCCTTGGTGGGAATCGGCCGGTGTGATAATAAATAATAAATAAAAATATATATATACAAGGTATATATATATATATATATATATATATATATATATATATATATATATATATATATATATATATATATATATATATATATATATACATATATATATATATATATATATATATATATATATATATATATATATATATATATATATATATATATATATATACCAGGTATATATATATATATATATATATACCAGGTATATATATATATATATATATATATATATATATATATATATATATATATATATATATATATATATATATATATATATATATATATATATATATATATATATATATATACCTGGCCTCCAGGGTATTGGTTCAGTGTGAGTAGATTGGTAAAGCACAGCGTATCTTGTTCCAAGGTTCGTAGGTTCGAGTCTCCTTCAGCCAGAGATCAGTGTTTGTGTATATTTCGCATGCTCTTACGAATTCCTTGCATTGTTAATATCTCTAGTAAGGCTGATGCATGCAGGGGATGAGATGAAAAGCTGTAAGCCTTCTCCCTGAAAGCTGGCTGCCCTGGATCAAAGTCTAGCACAAGCTGGACTCCAAGGTATTGGTCCACTGAGAAGGTATATATATATATATATATATATATATATATATAATATATATATATATATATATATATGTATATATATATATATATATATATATATATATATATATATATAGGTAGTAGGTTGGTAGACAGCAACCACCCAGGGAAGTACTACCGTCCTGCCAGATGACTGTGAAACAAAAACCTGTAACTGTTTTGCATGATGGTAGGATTGCTGGTTTCTTTTTCTGTCTCATAAACACGCTAAGATAACAGGGATATCTTGCTACTCCTACTTACACTTTGGTCACACTTCACAGACACGCACATGCATATATATATATACATACATCTAGGTTTTTCTCCTTTTTCTAAATAGCTCTTGTTCTTTTTTATTTCTTCTATTGTCCATGGGGAAGTGGAAAAGAATCTTTCCTCCGTAAGCCATGCATGTCGTATGAGGCGACTAAAATGCCGGGAGCAATGGGCTAGTAACCCCTTCTCCTGTATACAATTACTAAAAAAGAGAAGAAGAAAAACTTTATAAAACTGGGTTGCTTAAATGTGCGTGGATGTAGTGCGGATGACAAGAAACAGATGATTGCTGATGTTATGAATGAAAAGAAGTTGGATGTCCTGGCCCTAAGCGAAACAAAGCTGAAGGGGGTAGGAGAGTTTCAGTGGGGGGAAATAAATGGGATTAAATCTGGAGTATCTGAGAGAGTTAGAGCAAAGGAAGGGGTAGCAGTAATGTTAAATGATCAGTTATGGAAGGAGAAAAGAGAATATGAATGTGTAAATTCAAGAATTATGTGGATTAAAGTAAAGGTTGGATGCGAGAAGTGGGTCATAATAAGCGTGTATGCACCTGGAGAAGAGAGGAATGCAGAGGAGAGAGAGAGATTTTGGGAGATGTTAAGTGAATGTATAGGAGCCTTTGAACCAAGTGAGAGAGTAATTGTGGTAGGGGACTTGAATGCTAAAGTAGGAGAAACTTTTAGAGAGGGTGTGGTAGGTAAGTTTGGGGTGCCAGGTGTAAATGATAATGGGAGCCCTTTGATTGAACTTTGTATAGAAAGGGGTTTAGTTATAGGTAATACATATTTTAAGAAAAAGAGGATAAATAAGTATACACGATATGATGTAGGGCGAAATGACAGTAGTTTGTTGGATTATGTATTGGTAGATAAAAGACTGTTGAGTAGACTTCAGGATGTACATGTTTATAGAGGGGCCACATATATATCAGATCACTTTCTAGTTGTAGCTACACTGAGAGTAAAAGGTAGATGGGATACAAGGAGAATAGAAGCATCAGGGAAGAGAGAGGTGAAGGTTTATAAACTAAAAGAGGAGGCAGTTAGGGTAAGATATAAACAGCTATTGGAGGATAGATGGGCTAATGAGAGCATAGGCAATGGGGTCGAAGAGGTATGGGGTAGGTTTAAAAATGTAGTGTTAGAGTGTTCAGCAGAAGTTTGTGGTTACAGGAAAGTGGGTGCAGGAGGGAAGAGGAGCGATTGGTGGAATGATGATGTAAAGAGAGTAGTAAGGGAGAAAAAGTTAGCATATGAGAAGTTTTTACAAAGTAGAAGTGATGCAAGGAGGGAAGAGTATATGGAGAAAAAGAGAGAGGTTAAGAGAGTGGTGAAGCAATGTAAAAAGAGAGCAAATGAGAGAGTGGGTGAGATGTTATCAACAAATTTTGTTGAAAATAAGAAAAAGTTTTGGAGTGAGATTAACAAGTTAAGAAAGCCTAGAGAACAAATGGATTTGTCAGTTAAAAATAGGAGAGGAGAGTTATTAAATGGAGAGTTAGAGGTATTGGGAAGATGGAGGGAATATTTTGAGGAATTGTTAAATGTTGATGAAGATAGGGAAGCTGTGATTTCGTGTATAGGGCAAGGAGGAATAACATCTTGTAGGAGTGAGGAAGAGCCAGTTGTGAGTGTGGGGGAAGTTCGTGAGGCAGTAGGTAAAATGAAAGGGGGTAAGGCAGCCGGGATTGATGGGATAAAGATAGAAATGTTAAAAGCAGGTGGGGATATAGTTTTGGAGTGGTTGGTGCAATTATTTAATAAATGTATGGAAGAGGGTAAGGTACCTAGTGATTGGCAGAGAGCATGCATAGTTCCTTTGTATAAAGGCAAAGGGGATAAAAGAGAGTGCAAAAATTATAGGGGGATAAGTCTGTTGAGTGTACCTGGTAAAGTGTATGGTAGAGTTATAATTGAAAGAATTAAGAGTAAGACGGAGAATAGGATAGCAGATGAACAAGGAGGCTTTAGGAAAGGTAGGGGGTGTGTGGACCAGGTGTTTACAGTGAAACATATAAGTGAACAGTATTTAGATAAGGCTAAAGAGGTCTTTGTGGCATTTATGGATTTGGAAAAGGCGTATGACAGGGTGGATAGGGGGGCAATGTGGCAGATGTTGCAAGTGTATGGTGTAGGAGGTAGGTTACTGAAAGCAGTGAAGAGTTTTTACGAGGATAGTGAGGCTCAAGTTAGAGTATGTAGGAAAGAGGGAAATTTTTTCCCAGTAAAAGTAGGCCTTAGACAAGGATGTGTGATGTCACCGTGGTTGTTTAATATATTTATAGATGGGGTTGTAAGAGAAGTAAATGCGAGGGTCTTGGCAAGAGGCGTGGAGTTGAAAGATAAAGAATCACACACAAAGTGGGAGTTGTCACAGCTGCTCTTTGCTGATGACACTGTGCTTTTGGGAGATTCTGAAGAGAAGCTGCAGAGATTGGTGGATGAATTTGGTAGGGTGTGCAAAAGAAGAAAATTAAAGGTGAATACAGGAAAGAGTAAGGTTATGAGGATAACAAAAAGATTAGGTGATGAAAGATTGAATATCAGATTGGAGGGAGAGAGTATGGAGGAGGTGAACGTATTCAGATATTTGGGAGTGGACGTGTCAGCGGATGGGTCTATGAAAGATGAGGTGAATCATAGAATTGATGAGGGAAAAAGAGTGAGTGGTGCACTTAGGAGTCTGTGGAGACAAAGAACTTTGTCCTTAGAGGCAAAGAGGGGAATGTATGAGAGTATAGTTTTACCAACGCTCTTATATGGGTGTGAAGCGTGGGTGATGAATGTTGCAGCGAGGAGAAGGCTGGAGGCAGTGGAGATGTCATGTCTGAGGGCAATGTGTGGTGTGAATATAATGCAGAGAATTCGTAGTTTGGAAGTTAGGAGGAGGTGCGGGATTACCAAAACTGTTGTCCAGAGGGCTGAGGAAGGGTTGTTGAGGTGGTTCGGACATGTAGAGAGAATGGAGCGAAACAGAATGACTTCAAGAGTGTATCAGTCTGTAGTGGAAGGAAGGCGGGGTAGGGGTCGGCCTAGGAAGGGTTGGAGGGAGGGGGTAAAGGAGGTTTTGTGTGCGAGGGGCTTGGACTTCCAGCAGGCATGCGTGAGCGTGTTTGATAGGAGTGAATGGAGACAAATGGTTTTTAATACTTGACGTGCTGTTGGAGTGTGAGCAAAGTAACATTTATGAAGGGATTCAGGGAAACCGGCAGGCCGGACTTGAGTCCTGGAGATGGGAAGTACAGTGCCTGCACTCTGAAGGAGGGGTGTTAATGTTGCAGTTTAAAAACTGTAGTGTAAAGCACCCTTCTGGCAAGACAGTGATGGAGTGAATGATGGTGAAAGTTTTTCTTTTTCGGGCCACCCTGCCTTGGTGGGAATCGGCCAGTGTGATAATAAAAAAAAATAAAATATATATATATATATATATATATATATATATATATATATATATATATATATATATATATATATATATATATATATATATATATATATATATACACATTATATACAGACTGAAGAAGTACTTCCTTGTGACTCATCTGAGTTTTCAACTGGCAGTTGTGACCTTGTTGCTGTGTCCCATTTTGAAATATCTTGTCCCTATCCACCTCTTCAATTACTCTCAGTTTTTATGTCTTTGTCATGTCCCCCCTATCCCTCCTGTCTTCCAGTGCTGTCAGGTCGATTTCTCTTAGCCTCTCCTCGTAGGACATACCCCTTAACTCCAGGACTAATCTTGTTGCAAACCTTTGCATTATCTCTAATTTCTTGATGTGCTTGACCAGGTGCGAATTCTATACTTTTGCTGTATACTTCAATATGGGCCTAAGGCACATGGTGTACAGAGTCTTGAACGATTCCATGCAGAGATGCCGGAAAGCTAATATTTGGTTTGTAGTTTCTGGCCCCCTAGACTGTTCTTCATTTTCGGTCTTCTTTGCCCTTCCCCAATCTTCATGACTTTGCACTGGTGGGGTTGAACTCGAGGAGTCAGTTTCTGGACCAGGCCTGCAGCCTGTCCAGATTCCTTTGTAGTTCTGCCTGGTCCTCATCCGATTGGATTCTTCTCATCAATTTCACATCATCTGCAAACAGGGACACTTCTGTGTCTATTCCTTCCTTCATGTCGTTCACAAATACCAGAAACAGTACCGGTCCTAGGACTGACCCGTGTGGAATCCCGCTCGTCACACGTGCCCACTCTGCTACCTCGCCACGTACCATGACTTGCTGTTGTCTTCCCGAGAGGCATTCCCTAATCCATTGTAGTTCCTTTCCTGTTATTCATGCCTGGTCATCCAGCTTATGCACTAATCTCTTGTGTGGAACTGTGTCAAATGCTTTCAAATAGTCCAAGAAAATGTAATCTACCCACCCCTCTCTTTCTTTTCTTATTGCTGTCATGCTGTCATAAAACTCCAGTAGCTTGTTAAAAGCTTTAACAGAAAATTGTAAGAGGTATCGTACTGTACTATGTTTTGTAGTGCTGTTCTATATATTGTAGTACTTAGTGTGCATTGTTGTCTTACACTGTGTATTATTATGGGTATACTGAGTCCAACACTTGTTGCTGGTCTTCTAAAAGTCACAACAGTGGACAGCGTGTTGGTGATGAGAATGATAAACAATGAGATATTTCTCTACAAAAAAGGTAAAGTATTAGAATGGGTAATAGTGAATATAATCTGATTTCACCATGAAGAACAAGAAATTCTCTCTTGGACTGAGTCACAAGTTACTTATATTCAGTAAAAAGACTCCATTTATTTGGTCAGATCAGACTGAGGAGGAAAGATAGTCTTAGCCGAGAGATAATTGAATTTGAAAAAAAATTAAAATGTCATGCCAAATAGAAGAAATACGAAGAGAACAAAAGGATATTACAAGAAACTCAAAATATTCCTATGCAAAATCCAAGCTATGAACTACCTGCAGAATTGGACCATTATTGAGAGGAAACTCAGATACTGACGATGAACAGGAATTGAGTGGAATCCTAAAAGAATAGTACGAGTCGGTGTCAGCAATACACTAAATGACAACAAGGTAGAGAATGCAGAAGCATTTCTCACTCCAGGAGATGGCCGTGCTGATCAATTGACTGTTAGGGACACTGGTAAAGAGTGGCCTGTGAGACCTGGTCGTAATGGGAATGTGGAGCAAACTAAATTCAACAGTAGACTATAATGTATATTTGCCTTCACCAGATGATGTATACAAGTATGTACAATATGTACAGATAGAATAGTAAGTGAACATTACGGTGACAGATGGCAAAGAAGCCAGAGAATGTGCACTGTGCTCAACCAGCAGCTAGACAAGTCTGCTAATGCTTACCACAAGTGAACCACATTGCTTCAGTTTTGGTGAGCTTGCCTGTGATTGGCCAGTGAACCAAGGTACTGATTTAACGATGAGTACCCTATTGATCGTTAAACCCTTAGCACCCGGTTCACTGATTGGAAGACAGCCTATAAAGGTGTGTGACATGGGTTGAATAAATTGTAACATACTCTTTGCATACCACACTGACATTAGTACTAGTCCCATAGATTTCGAAAAAGAAATGGGTAACATGCCCACTCACTCAGCACCTGGGGCAGATTCATGAAATGCCCTTTTTATAAAAAAATGCAGAGTGCCACTACCATGAGTCTTCAGTATTCTTTGCAGAAAGAGCCAAGATCGAGGTGAAATACTGGAGACCTTAAAGAATGCAGACAAAGCTCCTTTGCATAAGGGAGGTAGTAGAGCACTAGCTAAAAATTGCAGATCAGTGCTCTTAACTTCCCACATAAAAATCTTCGAAAGAGTGATGAGACATCAGATTACAAATTTCATGGAACAGTACAACCAAAATCAGCAAGGTTCTCGAGTAGGACGATCATACCTGTCACAGCTGCTGGACCATTATGACAGAATTACGGAGGCGTTGGAAGATGACCAAAACGCAGACGTGATATACACAGATTTTTCAAAGGCGTTTGACAAATACGATCATGCAGTGATAGCGCACAAAATGAGGGTCATCAGCATTAAGGGGAACGTAGGCAAATGGATTTTCGGGTTCCTAACACACACAACACAAACCTAGTAGCAAACAAAGCAAAATCAGGCATCAGCGAGGTAAAAAGATCAGTTACCCAAGACATTGTCCTGGCACCTATGCCGTTTTTCATCCTGATAGCATAGATAAAAACACCCGTCACAGTTTTGGTTCATTATTTGCAGATGACAAACAAGCATGAAAGTCACTATGGTAGAAGACACTGAAAATTTACAGGAAGATATGAACAATGCTTCCCAATGGGCAGTGGAGAACAAGATGTTCATTGGTAATAAGTGCCAGCTGCTTAGGTATGGAAAGAATGAAGAACTCAAAAGGAACATTGTATACAAAACTCAAGACGGTCACTAAATAGAACGACAGGAACACGTGAAAGACTTAGGAATAATTATTTCAGCTGACCTTTCTTTCAAAGAACATAATAAGACAAAGATCACAGCAGCCAGGAGGATGTTGGGTGGTACGGTGGTTAGAGCACTGCGTATGTTGTTCGTAGGTTCGAGTCTCCTTCAACCAGAGATTAATGTTTATGAATATTTCGCCTGTTCTGCGAATTCTAAACACTAAAAATCTCTCGTCTGTCGATGTATGCAGAGGATGAGATAAAACAGGTGATGCTGTCAGCATAGTTGCTGATCCCTGTGTTATATAGCATAGCATATAGTATCATCCATGTGCTTTAGATAGGAGATCCCTTTTAGGCCTGTGACTGTTGTGTGACGTCACGGGATGTGCATGTGCACGTTCGTACCTCTGCCCCGGTCTCAGACGGCGTGTAGGCCTCGACAGGTGTAGACAGGCAGAGGCTGGGCTCCACGTTCATCATCACAGTCTGACAATATATATGTTACCATCCAACAAGTGTGTCTACCTTCAACCCTCGATATCTCCATTAAGAACCCGTACGATAAATGGTGGCAAAGGAGGGCCTGTAATTCTGACGATTACAGCGATTTCTGGAGATAAATTTCGGCCGAGCCGGCCATCTTGTGACTAGGCCTACCGAGAAGGTTAACCCCAGCAAGCTACCTCAAGTCAGCTACTCGCCCAAGCTCCTACCAGCTTCTACACCATCCACTGGTCAGTCTCTTTGTATTAGTGTTTATCTGCTTATTTGGATCACTCCCGAGGGGTTGACCCGAGTTTGCAAAATAAGCCAGTTTCCAGTCTGTGGTGGGGGAGTCCAGTCCAGCCTAGTCTACTTCATCCAGTTCTTTTGCCTGCCAAGCCAGCTTCCACCTCTGCTGTGCTCATCGTGAGAAGTTGTCAAGCTATTCTGTGTGAAGGGTTAAGATAAGCCAGCTAGCAACTAACCCAGGTGTCTTACCCCAGTATTCAACAAGCCATGTGAGTAGTCTTCATTGCTTGTGATTCAAGCTCCAAGCAATTCTGAGTGCTCTTTTTCATCCTTGTGGTGTTGTGGTATTTTGTGGGTTGTTTTTAAGCCAGTCGGCTTAGAATTATCTTCGCGGCAGTGTGGCTGTCCTCAGTGGGGTTTACGCCATTCAACCCATAGACCCAACCACCCACGACCACGTGTGTCTCACCATTGCCGGTCTTAGCCCTGTTTCAGCCCACTCACTCAACACCGGCCTCAGCCCTGCTCAGCCCACTCACCAAACCACTACCACTGTGTTATTGTACTCTTATTACGGATACTAGTACCATATTTTAAGGACCACATAGGGGGTCAAGAGCTAGAGTGCGTCTTCGACAGTGGCGCCACCGTTAAAAGCCTCCTGTGTGAGCTCATCGTCGATGTAAGCACAATTCTATGATCACGTGTGCAGAGGACAGCAGCAAAACCACATAAACAATCCTCCAACCTTCCAACATCAACCTCATTCTTCACCAAGTCGTTACAGCGAAAATTAATATTTTTTTTTCATAGAGACATTTGCGAGTGTTGAGACATTTCTTTTGTGTTTCCAGTGATTTTTCTCTTAGTGACATTCAGTGACTCTTGATCAGACTCAGTGTTTATTTGCAATAATCTTTTAGTCTCCTTAATTCAGTGTTAATTTTTCGTGCTTTATCTTATGTCTGTTGTGTTGTGTGTCTTTTTATACACTTGAAGTAAATACCTTAGTGTTTTTCCTTTGTTGTGTGTGCAACATATGAGCAGTATAGAACTTGTGTTTACACTTCAGAATCACCTAGTGTTCTCAGTATTCCAGTGAAGTATTTCAGTAATTTATCAGCTTTATTCTGCATCACAACTCAGTGTTGTCTGTTATATTTTTTTTTTTTTTTGTCTTCCCAGCATTTGTGTATTTTCGTTTTGTTCCCTGTGTGTTGAACATTCTTGTGCTCATATTCTTTCATTTAGCCAGTGTCTAATTTGTCTTATTTCCACAGACAATAGTGCCATTATTTTGTGCAAGCAAGAAATCATTTTTACAAAATTTTTCACACATCAAGTTTCATTGCAAGAAAATTCTAGTATTGTGTTTATGTTGATGTGTTGTGTTCTGCATCACTGTAAGTGTTCAAGCTTTTTGTTCTGTGTTTTAGCACCTATTATTTTTTCATGTTTTATTGAACAAATTCACTTTCAGTACAATTTTTAAGTTCTTCTTTTAGAGTAAATTGTTCTTTTGCTTTTTAAGTGTTGTTTAAGTTGCAGTTAAGAGTTAAAGTGTTCATTCCTTGATATATTTCTTTTCTTGTGTGTGTAATAATTTTTTATTGCACATTGACTCATTTTGCAATAATTCTTGTGCAAATATTGTGTTGCCATTAAAGTTTTCTTGGAGAAAATTTTATGCAGTACTTGTTGATTAGCAATTGTAATTTTGCAACATTGCTACAGTTTATTTCAGTGCAGTTTCTTATGCTCTGTTCTGTGCATAATATTTTATTCTTTGTGTGCCAATTTATTCTCTTTTTAGTGAATTGTTTTTGCTAAGTTTTTCTTAATTGTGCACAAGATTTATTGAGTCCATTTTAAAAAAATTTTGATTGATTTATCATTTTGTTGTGTATTTTCCTGTTGCACTGAAAGTAAAGACAACTCACTGTGCCATTCATTCAATTTAAAGTAAAAGTTGAGCAAATCAGATTTGAGTAAAGTACAAGTTCTCTTGATTTTCAAAGTGTTGTTTGTTAAGTTGAATATTTTTCTTGTGTGAGTTCTTTGCTTACTGTGTGACCTGATAATTTTTAATTACTTTTGCAGAATAGTTAAGCATTTTTTTCCCCATTTAAGTTCATTGTGTTGTGTGTTCCTCAGCTACATTTTCTTTTGTTTCTCTAAAGTCTTGTTTTACATTTTGCAAATATGTCTCAAGTTTTCTCAAGCGATGCCTCAGCACATGCTGCTAGTACAACCATTAATGCGTCAGCCCAAAATTCGAGTAACTCTTTATCAAACAATAGATATACTCAGATTTCTAGCCTGCATAATTTCAGTCGTGATCCGTATGATGCTATGCCATTGTTCAATGGTAATCCAGACAACCTTGAAGGTTGGTTTACCGCAGTTAGAGCCAGAGCTGATGCTTCAGTTGATGGTCTTCCATCTGAGAGTTGTTTAATAAGTATCGGAAAGGAGAGTCTAGCCCGTTCTCCAGCAGCCTCACATGTATTTAACTTAATCCGTATGAAGGATTTCCAAGATCTAACCAGGTGGCAAGATTATGAACAGTTAATTCGCAATTATCTTGAACCGGTGCGAGAAACCGATCCGTTCGTTGTTCTCAAAGAATTAGTTTGCACAGCTCCGAGACCAGAAGAGTCATTAGATGAGTTTGCTCTTCGTCTTAATAACCTAATGTCCTCATTCGTTAAAGCAGGTCAAATTTCAAAATACCTTAAAGATAACGATAAACCAGCCCTTGATGGGTTTGCCAAATTAGCTGCATTTGGAGTTATTAAACAACTAATGCCACCGACATCTATGTATGTGTACAATTCAAGTCCGCTAGATGCTACTATGGGACCGCTTGCAGCTCTAATACATGTACGAAATTTGTGTCCCGAGGGAACCTTCCCTTATCGTAAGTCTATGCCAAACACCTTGTCCACTCCTGTACTTCCTCTAGTTTGTGCTACTACCAAAACTCCCAACCTTAATCATTCGCGTCCATCATCCAAAGCAAGTGTTAAGAGCCATCATTCCCATAGCACCCATAGTATGTACAGTACCCACAGTCAAAGAGTTTGCTGCATTTGTGGTTACCGTGGCCATATCGCTATTAATTGTCATGACAGTCATCCTAAGAAGCATCGTACTGATGATGAGTACCAGTCAGATCTCCCCTACTGTACTTATCATAGAATTCATGGACATGACACTTCTGAGTGCAATGCTCTCTACAACCTGCAGTACTCTAGATCTTTCCATGGCCGTTCCAACCGCAGAGCCAGGAGAGGAAACAGACGTCGTGGTTCACAAACTAACCAGAACCAGGCTCATTCTTCCAATTCGGGGGAATCCGAGCGCCCAAGTCTACTCGTCCAGTCGTGACAGTAGTAGGTGATAACGAGTACACCATCCCAGTCCAGAATTCCTATGAAGCCTTAGCAAGCCTTGAGATTGACAGGGCTGCTGTTGATGCTGCTTCACACGTCTCTGACGTAGAGGAATTTGGGGATGAAGTAGAAAATGCCTTCTCCGATGACAACCCACCTTTCTGTTTGCATATAACTCTTAACGAAACGATTGGTCCATTAGTACAAGCTTCTGTCCATAATGCGCCCGTTCATGTGTTCATGGACTCTGGTGCGCAAGTTAATATCATTAGGTCTAGCTTGTTTAAAGAGAAGCAGTTACGACGTGTCCTCCTCGTTGAACCAACTACTGTAACCTCCCTTAGTGGAGTAGCTGGTTCCCTTCTGCGAGTCCGAGGTCAGACTTCGCTCACCTTTACTATCCAAGGCAGAGACTTTACTGCTGCTTTCCTTGTTGTCGACCAGATTACTTTCCCTGGTGACCTTCTACTGGGATTTGCTTCCATGTGAGACTTACGCATTGTGCTCGACCCGTACTGATGGCATGCCCAAATTGATGACTTGATCATTCCATTCTGGGGTTACCAGCTTGGGTCAGAAATCTGTCATACTGCTGCAGAGTATGATGTATGCATTAAGTCCTTACAAGCCAATGCATTCTCCAGTAGCGTACCCAAGCGGTCAGGCACTGGTAACTGTCCAAATGTCAATTTTTCAGATCAGAAATTAAGTTTCTTGGTCACGTAGTCACTCCTAGAGGGGTTACGACTGATCAAAGTAAAGTAACTGCAGTACTAAATTTTCCAACTCCCAAAACTGCTGATGCCGTAAGATCCTTTGTGGGCTTAGCAGGTTTTTATAGATCTTTCATTGCCAATTTTTCTTCCATAGCTGCTCCGCTAACTGAACTGCTTAAGAAAGATGCTCCTTTTGTTTGGACCTTCCATCAAGGAAGAGCATTCCAAACTCTAAAAGAAAAGTTAACATCTGCTCCAATTTTGAAATTCCCAGATTTTTCTAAGCCCTTCTATCTGACAACTGATGCTAGTTCAATTGGCATAGGTGCCGTACTAGCTCAGAAGACTGATGGCAAGTACAACGCAGTTGCATTTGCTAGCCGAGTCCTTACGAAGGCTGAACATAATTATACAGTAATGGAGCAAGAAGCTTTATCAATAGTATGGTCTTTAAAGTACTTCTGAGACAATATTTACCAGTACCCTGTTCATGTCTTGACAGACCATGCGCCACTGATACCTTTATTCCAGAACAAACAGCCTACTGGAAGGTTAGCCAGATGGACCTTGACTATCCAAGAGTTCAATCCCACTTTTGAACATTTACCTGGCAAGTCGAATGTAGTCGCAGATGCTTTATCGCGACACGTTAGTGTAGTTACTGCAGATCCTCCATTTACTGTCGAGGATGTCAAAAATGCCCAAAGAACAGATCCCATGTGGTCTGGTGTGATTCGATTCCTGCTCCAGGAAGATCTTATTCTTACTGTGAAGCCACCAGCACCCATTAGTGACTTTGTAATGAGCCAAGAATTACTGTATCGAACAGCCGAGTTGGGTACTCCAAGCAGAAGAGTTTACCAGTTAGTAATTCCACAGTCACTAGTGAACGTAGCTCTACAGCTAGTTCATGATGCACCAGGTGTTGCACACCCTGGTATGGATCGTTCTGTGAAACAAGCCAGAATGAAATACTTTTGGCCACGTATGGCAACTGACATTTCCGAGTATGTTAAGAAATGTAGTGTCTGTATGCAACATAAAGGAAATGTCAATGGTCCTAATCCAATCCAAGTGTACCCAACCACTAGCGACCCATGGGAAAGAGTTGCCCTTGATTTGTTAACTAATTTTAAATGTTCCCTCCAAGGCAACAAACATCTGTGTGTTATGGTAGACCATTTCACCAGATATTGTGAGTTAGTTCCTATTGCAGATAAGACTGCAGAGACAGTAGCTAAAGCGTTTAAAGAACACATTATCTGCAGGCATACCACCCCAAAGTCCTTAGTAACAGATAATGGAGGTGAATTCTGTAATGAGATTCTTGAAAATTTGTGTACTCTATTCAAGATCTCTAAATCCACCATTGTTCCTCATCATCCTGCCAGCAATGGGTTAGCCGAACGAACCAATAAGAAAGTACTTGATGTCCTGAGAGCCACTATCAACCCAATAGTGAAACTTGGGATGAAGTCATACCAGATGTCCAGTGTGCCATAAATTCTGCTTAAAATGCTTCCATAGGTGATACTCCACATTATGCATTGTATGGTGTAGACAAGCACTTACTCTATGAGTTGTTATATTCCACTCCGAAACCTAATTACAACCCTGATGATTTCATAGCAACTCGTACCAGCATAGCTCAAAGTGTTTTTAGAAGAATCCATTAAACACTTCACAAATCAACAGCAGAATTTACTAGAGTAACTAATAGCCATGCTAAGCCATCAAAAGTAAAAGTAGGTTCAAGAGTAATGCTGACAAATTTCAACAAAACATCCGAAATGCCTAAGCTCGATCAAAAGTTTGTCGGACCTTATCGAGTTGTAGAACATATCTCTGGTAATAAGTATAAGGTTAGACAAATTAGTACTGGCAAGTACAAAGAATCGCATTTAGATCATATGAAATTAGTATGTGTTGTTGATGATATTGCTACCCAGACTAATGTGACAGATGCTGAAAATCCTCTTGACTTTGTACCCTCTACCTCAAATACTCAGTCAGATAACCAACCTGAATGTCGTTACTCGTTGCGTACTCAACAAGTAATGAGAAACCCACAAGTATCTTTTGTAGATACTCGTTCAGATCTCCCTCAGTCAAGGCATGTGTTAGCCATTGCAGAGGGATTTGATCCTCCCAGAGATGATAACCATTCTGCATATGTAAACCTCACCCTCGCAGAATTGTTTATAAATGTACATGGTCTGTATAACTAGATGTCCAAGATGAAGTAAATTGTCAACTGTTTGTTATTAACTGATTAGTTTTTTCAGAATTTTTTTTTTTTTTGTATTCACGTTCCCTCCATATTCTGAGAATTGACAGTAATAGTCTGAGTGCACCAGATGCCTTTGCTGTTAATTTCACCTTGTATATATATATTTATTCTTCCTCAGAATCCGTAGAGTGCATGAATACAGATCGATCGATCAGTTCCATCCATATTGTACAATGATTTGATCTTATAGTTGGTAATGCATTACGTTAAAAGTGATTACGTTAAAATCCATTACGTAAAACTCATTTTGTTAACATCCATTATGATACCATCCATTAGTTCTAAGTTATATATGAATTTGTTATTGTATAGAATCAGCCCAGAACCGCCTACCTGTTCAGCCTATAAGATAGTAGTGTATGTCGAGACAACATACGTAACATGACCGAGCTGTCAGCATAGTTGCTGATTCCTGTGTTATATAGCATAGCATATAGTATCATCCATGTGCTTTAGATAGGAGATCCTTTTTAGGCCTGTGACTGTTGTGTGACGTCACGGGATGCGCATGTGCACGTTCGTACCTCTGCCCCAGTCTACGCCTCGACAGGCGTAGACAGGCAGAGGCTGGGCTCCACGTTCATCATCACAGTCTGACAATATATATGTTACCATCCAACAAGTGTGTCTACCTTCAACCCTCGATACCTGCCTGAATGCTGGCTGCCTTGGACCAAAACGTCTAGCATTGACTGGATGCCAGTGTGGTATATATATATATATATATATATATATATATATATATATATATATATATATATATATATATATATATATATATATATATATATATATATATATATATTACATAGAATGAAAGGGGGTAAAGCAGCTGGAACTGATGGGATCATGACAGAAATGTTAAAAGCAGGGGGGGATATAGTATTGGAGTGGTTGGTACTTTTGTTTAATAAATGTACGAAAGAGGGGAAGGTACCTAGGGATTGGCGGAGAGCATGTATAGTCCCTTTATATAAAGGGAAAGGGGACAAAAGAGATTGTAAAAATTATAGAGGAATAAGTTTACTGAGTATAGCAGGAAAAGTATACGGTAGGGTTATAATTGAAAGAATTAGAGGTAAGACAGAATGTAGAATTGCGGATGAGCAAGGAGGCTTCAGAGTGGGTAGGGGATGTGTAGATCAAGTGTTTACATTGAAGCATATATGTGAACAGTATTTAGATAAAGGTAGGGAAGTTTTTATTGCATTTATGGATTTAGAAAACGCCTATGATAGAGCGGATAGAGGAGCAATGTGGCAGATGTTGAAAGTTTATGGAATAGGTGGTAAGTTACTAAATGCTGTAAAGAGCTTTTATGAGGATAGTGAGGCTCAGGTTAGGGTGTGTAGAAGAGAGGGAGAATACTTCCCGGTAAAAGTAGGTCTTAGACAGGGATGTATAATGTCACCATGGTTGTTTAATATATTTATAGATGGGGTTGTAAAAGAAGTAAATGCTAGGGTGTTCGGGAGAGGGGTAGGATTAAATTATGGGGAATCAAATTCAAAATGGGAATTGACACAGTTACTTTTTGCTGATGACACTGTGCTTATGGGAGATTCTAAAGAAAAATTGCAAAGGTTAGTGGATGAGTTTGAGAATGTGTGTAAAGGTAGAAAGTTGAAAGTGAACATAGAAAAGAGTAAGGTGATGAGGGTATCAAATGATTTAGATAAAGAAAATTGGATATCAAATTGAGGAGGAGGAGTATGGAAGAAGTGAATGTTTTCAGATACTTGGGAGTTGACGTGTCGGCGGATGGATTTATGAAGGATTGATGAGGGATAAAAGGTGAGTGGTGCATTGAGGTATATGTGGAGTCAAAAAACGTTATCTAAGGAGGCAAAGAAGGGAATGTATGAAAGTATAGTAGTACCAACACTCTTATATGGATGTGAAGCTTGGGTGGTAAATGCAGCAGCGAGGAGACGGTTGGAGGCAGTGGAGATGTCCTGTCTAAGGGCAATGTGTGGTGTAAATATTATGCAGAAAATTCGGAGTGTGGAAATTAGGAGAAGGTGTGGAGTTAATAAAAGCATTAGTCAGAGGGCAGAAGAGGGGTTGTTGAGGTGGTTTGGTCATTTAGAGAGAATGGATCAAAGTAGAATGACATGGAAAGCATATAAATCTATAGGGGAAGGAAAGAGGGGTAGGGGTCATCCTCGAAAGGGTTGGAAAGAGGGGGTAAAGGAGGTTTTGTGGGCGAGGGGCTTGGACTTCCAGCAAGCGTGCATGAGCGTGTTAGATAGGAGTGAATGGAGATGAATGATACTTGGGACCTGACGATCTGTTGGAGTGTGAGCAGGGTAATATTTAGTGAAGGGATTCAGGGAAACCGGTTATTTTCAAATAGTCGGACTTGAGTCCTGGAAATGGGAAGTACAATGCCTGCACTTTAATGGAGGGGTTTGGGATATTGGCAGTTTGGAGGGGATATGTTGTGTATCTTTATACGTATATGCTTCTAAACTGTTGTATTCTGGGCATCTCTGCAAAAGCAGTGATAATGTGTGAGTGTGGTGAAAGTGTTGAATGATGATGAAAGTATTTTCTTTTTGGGGATTTTCTTTCTTTTTTGGGTCACCCTGCCTCGGTGGGAGACGACCGACTTGTTGAAAAAAAAAAATAAAAAAAAAAATGTATATATATATATATTTATTTTATTATCACACCGGCCGATTCCCACCAAGGCAGGGTGGCCCGAAAAAGAAAAACTTTCACCATCATTCACTCCATCACTGTCTTGCCAGAAGGGTGCTTTACACTACAGTTTTTAAACTGCAACATTAACACCCCTCCTTCAGAGTGCAGGCACTGTACTTCCCATCTCCAGGACTCAAGTCCGGCCTGCCGGTTTCCCTGAATCCCTTCATAAATGTTACTTTGCTCACACTCCAACAGCACGTCAAGTATTAAAAACCATTTGTCTCCATTCACTCCTATCAAACACGCTCACGCATGCCTGCTGGAAGTCCAAGCCCCTCGCACACAAAACCTCCTTTACCCCCTCCCTCCAACCCTTCCTAGGCCGACCCCTACCCCGCCTTCCTTCCACTACAGACTGATACACTCTTGAAGTCATTCTGTTTCGCTCCATTCTCTCTACATGTCCGAACCACCTCAACAACCCTTCCTCAGCCCTCTGGACAACAGTTTTGGTAATCCCGCACCTCCTCCTAACTTCCAAACTACGAATTCTCTGCATTATATTCACACCACACATTGCCCTCAGACATGACATCTCCACTGCCTCCAGCCTTCTCCTCGCTGCAACATTCATCACCCACGCTTCACACCCATATAAGAGCGTTGGTAAAACTATACTCTCATACATTCCCCTCTTTGCCTCCAAGGACAAAGTTCTTTGTCTCCACAGACTCCTAAGTGCACCACTCACTCTTTTTCCCTCATCAATTCTATGATTCACCTCATCTTTCATAGACCCATCCGCTGACACGTCCACTCCCAAATATCTGAATACGTTCACCTCCTCCATACTCTCTCCCTCCAATCTGATATTCAATCTTTCATCACCTAATCTTTTTGTTATCCTCATAACCTTACTCTTTCCTGTATTCACCTTTAATTTTCTTCTTTTGCACACCCTACCAAATTCATCCACCAATCTCTGCAACTTCTCTTCAGAATCTCCCAAGAGCACAGTGTCATCAGCAAAGAGCAGCTGTGACAACTCCCACTTTGTGTGTGATTCTTTATCTTTTAACTCCAAGCCTCTTGCCAAGACCCTCGCATTTACTTCTCTTACAACCCCATCTATAAATATATTAAACAACCACGGTGACATCACACATCCTTGTCTAAGGCCTACTTTTACTGGGAAAAAATTTCCCTCTTTCCTACATACTCTAACTTGAGCCTCACTATCCTCGTAAAAACTCTTCACTGCTTTCAGTAACCTACCTCCTACACCATACACTTGCAACATCTGCCACATTGCATCCCTATCCACCCTGTCATACGCCTTTTCCAAATCCATAAATGCCACAAAGACCTCTTTAGCCTTATCTAAATACTGTTCACTTATATGTTTCACTGTAAACACCTGGTCCACACACCCCCTACCTTTCCTAAAGCCTCCTTGTTCATCTGCTATCCTATTCTCCGTCTTACTCTTAATTCTTTCAATTATAACTCTACCATACACTTTACCAGGTACACTCAACAGACTTATCCCCCTATAATTTTTGCACTCTCTTTTATCCCCTTTGCCTTTATACAAAGGAACTATGCATGCTCTCTGCCAATCCCTAGGTACCTTACCCTCTTCCATACATTTATTAAATAATTGCACCAACCACTCCAAAACTATATCCCCACCTGCTTTTAACATTTCTATCTTTATCCCATCAATCCCGGCTGCCTTACCCCCTTTCATTTTACCTACTGCCTCACGAACTTCCCCCACACTCACAACTGGCTCTTCCTCACTCCTACAAGATGTTATTCCTCCTTGCCCTATACACGAAATCACAGCTTCCCTATCTTCATCAACATTTAACAATTCCTCAAAATATTCCTTCCATCTTCCCAATACCTCTAACTCTCCATTTAATAACTCTCCTCTCCTATTTTTAACTGACAAATCCATTTGTTCTCTAGGCTTTCTTAACTTGTTAATCTCACTCCAAAACTTTTTCTTATTTTCAACAAAATTTGTTGATAACATCTCACCCACTCTTTCATTTGCTCTCTTTTTACATTGCTTCACCACTCTCTTAACTTCTCTCTTTTTCTCCATATACTCTTCCCTCCTTGCATCACTTCTACTTTGTAAAAACTTCTCATATGCTAACTTTTTCTCCCTTACTACTCTCTTTACATCATCATTCCACCAATCGCTCCTCTTCCCTCCTGCACCCACTTTCCTGTAACCACAAACTTCTGCTGAACACTCTAACACTACATTTTTAAACCTACCCCATACCTCTTCGACCCCATTGCCTATGCTCTCATTAGCCCATCTATCCTCCAATAGCTGTTTATATCTTACCCTAACTGCCTCCTCTTTTAGTTTATAAACCTTCACCTCTCTCTTCCCTGATGCTTCTATTCTCCTTGTATCCCATCTACCTTTTACTCTCAGTGTAGCTACAACTAGAAAGTGATCTGATATATCTGTGGCCCCTCTATAAACATGTACATCCTGAAGTCTACTCAACAGTCTTTTATCTACCAATACATAATCCAACAAACTACTGTCATTTCGCCCTACATCATATCGTGTATACTTATTTATCCTCTTTTTCTTAAAATATGTATTACCTATAACTAAACCCCTTTCTATACAAAGTTCAATCAAAGGGCTCCCATTATCATTTACACCTGGCACCCCAAACTTACCTACCACACCCTCTCTAAAAGTTTCTCCTACTTTAGCATTCAAGTCCCCTACCACAATTACTCTCTCACTTGGTTCAAAGGCTCCTATACATTCACTTAACATCTCCCAAAATCTCTCTCTCTCCTCTGCATTCCTCTCTTCTCCAGGTGCATACACGCTTATTATGACCCACTTCTCGCATCCAACCTTTACTTTAATCCACATAATTCTTGAATTTACACATTCATATTCTCTTTTCTCCTTCCATAACTGATCATTTAACATTACTGCTACCCCTTCCTTTGCTCTAACTCTCTCAGATACTCCAGATTTAATCCCATTTATTTCCCCCCACTGAAACTCTCCTACCCCCTTCAGCTTTGTTTCGCTTAGGGCCAGGACATCCAACTTCTTTTCATTCATAACATCAGCAATCATCTGTTTCTTGTCATCCGCACTACATCCACGCACATTTAAGCAACCCAGTTTTATAAAGTTTTTCTTCTTCTCTTTTTTAGTAATTGTATACAGGAGAAGGGGTTACTAGCCCATTGCTCCCGGCATTTTAGTCGCCTCATACGACACGCATGGCTTACGGAGGAAAGATTCTTTTCCACTTCCCCATGGACAATAGAAGAAATAAAAAAGAACAAGAGCTATTTAGAAAAAGGAGAAAAACCTAGATGTATGTATATATATATATGCATGTGTGTGTCTGTGAAGTGTGACCAAAGTGTAAGTAGGAGTAGCAAGATATCCCTGTTATCTTAGCGTGTTTATGAGACAGAAAAAGAAACCAGCAATCCTACCATCATGCAAAACAGTTACAGGTTTTTGTTTCACAGTCATCTGGCAGGATGGTAGTACTTCCCTGGGTGGTTGCTGTCTACCAACCTACTACCTATATATATATACATATATATATACTACCTATATATATATACATATATATATATATATATATATATATATATATATATATATATATATATATATATATAATGTGTGTGTGTGTGTACACTAGACTCAATTTATACGGTAGTTACGTTCTTGAGAATCCCATGTTAGATAAAATCTGTTATATAAACTGCAAACCTTATGGGTTTGCAGGTGGTCCCTTCGACCTCACAATCTTATCCATATCTATCCGAGACCAGTATGGATTGGATAGCACCCACAAGTACGGTGCTACTAATTAATTGTGGACTGTATAGATTATATTAGTGTAACTGAATGAAGGGGGGGGGGTAGGTTACACATGGATATATCCATCAAGGAAAACCACTTGTATATAATCTCTCCACTTACCAGATATTCTCTGGTGGTCACTTGATGTAGCTGGATCACTCATAACCTATCCAATTACAACATACCTAACTGGCCAGTATCAGTCTGCTATAACTAGAAGGGTTACTTAACTGTGGGTGATTGATACTCCTTATTTCCTCCATTCACCATCTCATTTCGATGTTCTGCTACACCGACACGGTTCTCATTCCAGCAGGACGAGGTACCCGTCGGTTTGTCCCGGTTTAGAAGTCGTGCTTCCATAAAGCTTCCCTATCCTCGGTACGAGAGTCACACGTTCACTCGGAGCAGGGCGATCTATTTCACATCCCGCATTCTCTTAACTCAATGTTATTATCACTGATTACATTACCATTCACAAGACGATTTAACCTCTCATAATTATTATACACATTAGAGGTCACTCCATTAAGATCTGAGGCCGATGAGCGAGGATTAACACACGGGTATTTCCCCTGGACACACACCATGGCCGTGCACCAGTCACACCCCGTCAAACCATTATTCACTAATTTTACCACCCTTTTACGGTGGTCCCGTAAATCACGTTCCCTCACTCTTCACCAGGAACAGTTACGACACTTCCTATTATGAAATGAGGCCTATATTAATCCTTAGGCCGCCGTGAATGCCAATTTCGTGGTTCCATGCTTTCCCAGCCTCCTCACCACATTCAAAACACTCCCGCCACCCCCATGGCCCGAGTCGCCCCAAACCCCCGCACATCCGCGCATGCGCAAAGGGAACTCTTGGTTCTACCCTATTGTCAAATACATTTTTGACTCACATCGACACATCAAACACCTACCAGGCGCCACAGCTTCGGAAAATCAAAAATTTTCCACAGCTGCCATGAGCCCCGGTGCAGCGCCGCGGAGACATTGGTCTCACCCACAGCCGGGAGGTGGCCCGAGCTACGCAAATATCTCGCGGGCAACTCTCCAAATTTTTTCCCCTCTCACACACAGAACCGTGTTAAGTTAATTTTACAAAGTGTTGTATAAAATTATGCCGCAATTTTTCATTAGTATAATAATCAAAAAGTGCCAAATAAATCGGTGTAATATGACGGTCTACTGTATATCATTGTATCATAATTCTCGCAGATGTAGCGAACCTCCAGCAAACTGCTTTGAACAGCATCACTGTCTGACAGTAGCAAAAGCATCAGCAGTTTTCTGATGCTTCAGCTGACGCGTCCAAGCTTGATAGTACTTACAGCAGCAGAAGCAGGAGATACAGTATGAGCAGCAGAACAGTAACAGAGTCAAAGCTCGACAGCTCTCGCAGCAGAGGGAACAGCAGTATCAGCAGTGGGAGTCCACATTAAGTGTGGTGAGTCTGAGACCTTGAGAGTACTGAAGTAGTCAGAAGGGTACAAATTTTTGTTAACTCATGTACTCACAGTTGCCAACTTTCATGATCTAACATAAATAAGTGTATCAGAGGACACTTTCTGTTATTTGTTTTATTATTTATACTCTGAGTAGATAGTCATATACGTATATCGGGCTTATACTCAAGCTGCAGCTTAGTGGTAATACTCAAGCTGCAGCTTAGTGGTAATACTCAAGCTGCAGCTTAGTGGTAATACTCAAGCTGCAGCTTAGTGGTAATACTCAAGCTGCAGCTTAGTGGTAATACTCAAGCTGCAGCTTAGTGGTAATACTCAAGCTGCAGCTTAGTGGTAATACTCAAGCTGCAGCTTAGTGGTAATACTCAAGCTGCAGCTTAGTGGTAATACTCAAGCTGCAGCTTAGTGGTAATACTCAAGCTGCAGCTTAGTGGTAATACTCAAGCTGCAGCTTAGTGGTAATACTCAAGCTGCAGCTTAGTGGTAATACTCAAGCTGCAGCTTAGTGGTAATACTCAAGCTGCAGCTTAGTGGTAATACTCAAGCTGCAGCTTAGTGGTAATACTCAAGCTGCAGCTTAGTGGTAATACTCAAGCTGCAGCTTAGTGGTAATACTCAAGCTGCAGATTAGTGGTAATACTCAAGCTGCAGCTTAGTGGTAATACTCAAACAATAGTCTAGTGCTTATTTTACACAGGAATATTAATAAATATGCTGCTGCTATTTTTACTGGCATGATAGGTATCCCTGATGCCCACGTGATAGGTATCCCTGATTCTCACATGATAGGTATCCCTGATGCCCACATGATAGGTATCCCTGATTCTCACATGATAGGTATCCCTAATGCCCACATGATAGGTATCCCTGATTCTCACATGATAGGTATCCCTGATGCCCACATGATAGGTATCCCTGATTCTCACATGATAGGTATCCCTAATGCCCACATGATAGGTATCCCTGATTCTCACATGATAGGTATCCCTGATGCCCACATGATAGAAATATCTAATAATGCTTCGTCTTAACTCACACTTATATTGGAATACTTGAATAACCCTATTATTTAATTTTACTGAGCCTTCACTTAAATATTTACACCTTGTTTACTGAGGAGAATGAAGCTTATGTTAGTCCTGTTGATGTAAACAATGTAGTGAACCATACCACTAACTCACTTAACACACACAAGTTCCATTCTGAGAAGTTATCACCACTTCCATTATACTCAGTTTGAACCAAGGGTTGTTATCATTATAAATAACAATGGGAAGCTGAACACCATGGTTCATGGTCTACTGTACAATTTAAAACACTATTGCTTGTCATGTACTAAAACCCACAATCGGGATATTATTAAAACTTGGCCATTAATGAGGAGAGTTTGACACAACATATACATGAGAGTTACATAAAATGAGATATTGGAACACTTGAGATCAGGTGATTAAAATAACTGATGCAAGGATAGAATATCCATTTATTAAGTGTAGATTCCAAAAGCAGTTAACAACTTCACACAGAATCACTCCAACCAGTGAGGCGCTGCTGCCCAATCATCAGTGCAGCAGCCCAGTCAACCCACGAGTCCTTCTCTGTACTATAGGTTAGGTAAGATACGAGAGTATGTTAGGTAAAAGGACACACGTGCCACAAATGCGACATTTTTATATTGCAGAAAGTAAGGCTAGACGACATTGTCATGTGCAGTACTGGTGACAAAGGCACTAAGTGTTAACAAACACTTAGTGTCTTTGTGAGACTCGGAGTTTTGCTTCATGTTTACGGCAAACATTCACTAACAACACTAACCTTTTTATATGAAAATTTCTTTTGATCTTGCTATCTTGGGTTTAAATCACCGTAATGCTCCTTTATGTGCCTGTCTGACCCCAAGACTAATAAAATTTTGTATGTTATGTACACTTAGAGAACACAAAATTAATTCGTTTTCCTATTTAGTAACTAATAAATCTTACAAAAAAGTTTGGATTGATCTTGGCTGTATAGATCCCAATTTTCTTTTACAGAAGTAACTAAAAAAATGAAATATTCCTTTTCATGCGATAATTTCAGTGTCACATCTGATTAGCTTCTAGTGTTCCATGATGACAACTTGTTAGTGCAACTTCTGAGTGTCTTTAAGGTTAAGGTGGTGGTGGGTTTTAGCATATCGGTCTTTCTGAGAAGTTTAATTAGATCTGGTCTGTGTATATTCTAATTTACTATTTTTATTGAAGAAATTTGGGGATTTGTTTCCATGTGATAACTTGTGAATGCTTCTTCTGATTTCCTTCAAATCTTCAACACTAATAGTTAATTCCATTATCAACTTATGCTGCACTCTGCACTATTCCAGGCGCATCAAGCAATGTATTCAGGATGGAGAAATTCAGATTCACAAAGGATATTGGTAAGTACTGTTTTGGCAGTAGAGTTGTAAATGAATGAAACAATTTCTCAGGGGGAATTAAATCCCAGGTAACATCCTCGAGGTAAGAACTTCGAGCACCTTTAAATATAGGTTGGATGAGCATATCATTGTGTATGGGTGGGTGTGAGTTGGACCTGCCTAGCATGGCAGTAATCTCTCGTTATGTTCTTAAGTTCTTAGTACTGGGATACTTAGCGACGTAGTTATTAGCGACCGAAATTAATCTAGTTTATATTACGGTGGTGAGTTTTGGTTTCCATATTACAGGTGAACTAAATAAATGAGATATAATTAACGCGGTGAAAATATCTTTCCGAGATAGAACTCAAAAACGAATTTATGATGGGCAAATTTAGATTTAGAAAAACCAGAGGGAAGTTTGAATTTTCAGCAGAGTTGCATTAGTTAAGTCATCTGTATTAGTTCAGTCAGCTGTATTAGCTCAGTCATGCAGACCACATTGATGTGTAATATAAAGTAACCAACATGTTGTCTCAGTGGTTGGTTGCTTAAGAAGGTTTTAAAGCCTTTCGCCAACACAAGGATCTTTAAAGTTGTAGGTAACCTTTTCTCCACAAGATAAATGTGCTTTAATCCTGTAATAAGCATATATACGCCAAGAGTATATATACGTCTTGGTGTATATATCCTGGGGTCTAAATGAAATATATTTTTTTCTATTGTAAGTATACACTTTCCTTTAAATGAAGCCTTGTTTATTTGTGTACCTTTTTTTACTTAAACAGTAATTTACAATACTGATGAACACAAGGCTATGATAAAGCTTATAATGATCTCTATTTAATCAAATTCTCTGAAAATGCCAAATATCATTTACTAGCAATAAATTTTTCATACAATTGTTTCCTTCCAATACACGACTTACTTGAGAATAATATAATGATGCCGCATCATAATAAATTTTGAATTAACCTTCTCGGGCAAAATTGATAGCTCTCCTGGCTGTACTCTGATCATAGTTGCCAAGATAAACAGGAGAGAAGGGTAGGCTTCATTTATAGATAGCAAACAGGAGTAGGGAGAGAAACTGGCTAGGAAATATTACTGGTAATATTCCTATCAATTCCTTCTGTTGCCCTGAAAGATGTTTGAGCTTATTGTTCACACATTTCATTTCTATTCTGTCTAAACTCTCTATACGGAATAAATGTTCTTTGAGCAACATATTTAGTGTTTAGAAAACTGTCACACTAATTTCTTCGTTACCCTGGTTCACACATGATAGGTGTTCTCTAAACCCAATGAAATCTGCTAAGCAAAAATCTGGAACTCTTATTGAATTACCCATATTTTCATTCTTCCATTCAGTGCTAAGGGTAATCGATATGTAGTTGTATTGCTACTAATTACTATATAAATCTCTAAATTACAGAAATATTAAATCCAAATAGTTGTTGTTAATCACAAACTTTATATTTAAAACAACAGTCTGATGTTATATAAACAGTTGATATAAATTTAATAAAAATTCAGAACAGTTGTGTATTTAAATATCTAATTACTATTTTATTAGTTGCTTATGTTGTGTTTTATCTCTGTCAATTCACGTCTCTGTGTTTAAAATCCTGGGTTATATGTGCTGACACTATGCCTGTATACTAATCCTGGATGGTGATGATGATGATGATGCTTTTTTTACTTTTTCTTTTATAATATGATGTTTGTTGATATATTCAAGCAGTCACGGTCTGACTCTTCAAATTAAACCATTTCTCAGTTATTGCAAATACATCAATGCTATGCACACATATGGCAAATCTTAATTCATCCATCTTGTTCCTAGTGCTATGACTCTTTGTGAAAAAAATTGAGAAACTCCTCTCTTCAGTTTCCTTTCCCTGTTCATCTCTGCTGTTGCCTTTATTTTCCAATATTAACCATTAATCCTACCTCATTCTGCCTACAGCTGGCGGTGACTGCAGACACCGGGCATGTGAGTCGTACTGTTACGAAATGTACCCTCAGCACTATACTACTATATGTACAATTTAACATTGAACTACAAGAGAAGTGTAGGAGCTTATATCCTAAATTATATCAAACTTATTTTCTTTAATCTTGTCCACCTAGACACCTTTGTTATTAAATATCTCAAATTTTATTTCTTTGGTGTAAGTTTAACCAGTTGGAATCCCAAAGCGCTATTAAAATGTCTCTTAACTTTATTGGGTAACTGGACTAGAATTTATTCTGACAAACTGTTACAAAACCAGAAAAAGGCTATATGCTTGAAGTGAATTTAATAAGTTGCCCTAGTATTCTCTGTAGATCTCTATATTTTATGGATATCGCATTTTGTAACAAACTTTAAACATGGTATACCTCAGTTAAAAATTGCATTTACATGATAATTTCAAACATTACATTGACATCCTGAGAATATACTTTCACTGTCAACATCTGTAAAACAGTATTAGGAAATACGCTACAAAACCTAAATGAAACACTAAATAGGTTGAAGAATTTAATCAACGGAATTTAATTACACATTCCTTTGTTTATACAAAGACACTGGAGTATATAATTATACATCTCACAAAGTATGTACTTCTTCCAGCAGAGTGGTAACGAGGAAACGTGTATTGAAAATTGAATAAAATACAACCAGTGGAATAGCTGGATAACTTTATTGTTTAAACCTTTCGCCTACAAGATAAACTTATTCAGTCAAATACAGAGTCAACAGGAAAAACTTGAGTTAAAGATGATGAAGACGATGTAATCAGTCCATCAATTTTGAAAAGAATACAAGATGCACGAGGAAGGACTTCTGCAGTATATGAGCCCCTTCCTCGCGCATTTGTTGTATTTATTTCAAGACTGAAGAGTTGGTTACACCGACTCTAGGCTGAGAGACTGAGTACCTCAAATTTCTTTTGATCTTCAACCATTCTTCTTTCTACTGGACTGATAAAGCCACTATGTGGAGAAACGTTTCGACATTACCCATGTGTTGCATATGTGTCTTAATCATCATTGAAAAGGTCTAGATTCCTGGGAAATTATAGTTTGCAATGATGCTTGTCAGGAAAAAAAATCACCAGACACTGAACGTGTTCATACAATGAAGTGTTTAGGGATACCATCAGCCCTACGGTTGAGGAGAAGAGCGATACAGAAGTGAATGTGGTAGTTGCTGACACTATAGCTAAGTCAGGGTAGAGAGACCACTGACTGATGGGCTGGAGTCAGTGGCAGATTGCAATAATGTGTTATGATATGTCCAGGTGGGAACAATTCTCTGGGACAGGGGGAGATATAATTTTTTTTAACAGTAGTCTGCACCAGTGCTTCTTCCCTCTTGAGTGGGTGCCACTTGGACCTGCATAGCATTTGCCAGTAGTAGAGAATTATACACTGTTGGGACGGGAGGGTTAGTGGAGATGTGATGGTTGGAGTTAAACACACTTGTTGGATGGTAACACTTATATTAGCAGTGTGTGACAGGGGATCCCAGACTGCCTGTGTTGCCTGTTCATAGACCTAAACATGCAGTAAGGACGAGACTGGGAGTGCAGCGCTCACATGCAGTATCACATGATGTCACACAGGCTAGTCACTGATCCTAGCAAGGGGTCAACTATGTAAAACATATGGATAGAACTAACTATGATAGATAACATATACATATACGGGGGATCAGCAACTATGCTGACAGCTCGGTCATGTTACGTATGTTGTCTCGACATGCAATACTATGCTATAGGCTGAACAGGCAGGTGGCTCTTTGCTGATTCTATACAATAGCAAAGACATATGTAACTTAGAACTAATGAATGGTATTGTAATGGGTGGTATCATAATACATTACGAATTATAAGAACAAATCATAGTATAATAAAGGATGGAATTGATCGATCGATCTGTATTCATGTACTCTACGGATTCTGAGGAAGAATATAAAGTAATTAACAACAAAGACAGATCTGGTGCGCACAAATCAGTACTGCTAAATCTCAGAATTCGGAGGGAATGTGAACACAAATTTTTTTTCTGAAAACTGATCAGCTATTAATAAACACACAGTGGACAATTTCATTCATCTTGAATATCTAATTATACATGCTATGTACATTTAAACCCAACTCTGCAAGGGTAAGATTTACATATGCAGAATGGCTGTCATCTTTGGGAGGATCAAATTCCTTTGCAATGGCTAACACATGACTTGTCTGAAAGAGATCTGAACAAGTATCTACAAAAGATACTTGGGGGTTTCTCATTACTTGTCGTGTACGCAAGCAATAACGACATTCAGGTTGATCATCTGACTGAGTATTAGAGGTAGAGGGTACAGAGTCAGGAGGATTATCAGCATCTGTCGCATTAGTCTGGGTAGAAATATCATCCTCGACATCGCATACTAACTTCATATGATCTAAATGTGATTCCTTATACTGACCAGTACTAATTTCTCTAACCTTATACTTACTGCCATTGATATGCTCAACTACTCGATAAGGACCAGCAAACTTTTGATCGAGCTTAGGCATTGCGGATGTTTTGTTGAAGTTAGTCAGTGTTACTCTCGAACCCACCATATCTTTGGTTGGCTTAGCACGGCTATTAGTTACTCTTGTGAATTCAGCTGTTGACTTACAAAGTGTCTCACAGATTCTTCTAAAAACACTTTGAGCTAAGCTGGTACGAGTTGCTATGACAAACTCGGTGGAGTGGATGACTCTCCCCGGTAGAAAAAAGTAACGCTATAACACACTATAACACACAATATGAGCAAGGGAGAACGGATCTACTATCTCTCACTGCAAGCGCAGAGGAAAAGAAATGAATACGGTTGACAATACTTGTATTCATTCTGAGTCACTCACAGTGACACGAGGTATCAGCTATAAAGAGACTGCTCGTATAAACATTAACAACATGTGAAGATTACTCAAGAAACAACTTGTTACATTGCAAGGATTACTGTCAGCTAGGATAGTATCACCATCTGGAACACAAGGAGCAACAACAACACTCAAGTGAGTACACCAGCCACAGAAACGTCTTTCTGCAATGGCTTGTGACATCAGCAAGAGATGTCATAACTCAATACAAGTAACATCCTTCACAAAGCTTCCTCTGGAAGGAACGACTACTTGAACAAGTCGCCATCGCAGGGATAGTAGTCTCAGCACCCAGGGTTGTCTGAAGTTCCTCTGAAACTCAAGGTAACTGTACACTATCCTGCGTGCATGATATCGTGGCTGGATTCCAGACAGGAGTGACGGTATTACTAGTGCCTGACTGCTCGGCTATGATACTAAGTAGTTCATGGATCTATAGGAACTTAATCTGAACTTCACATTTCACAGCACTTTAACAAATCTCAGATACAAGCTGTGAGAACAATCACATTGCTCAATGGCTAGGTATTGTCTTTCAGTCAGTAAGGGAATATTGGTACTGTGGACTGATTCATATTGACTTTGACTGGCATGATACACTAAGTGAGCAAGCAAAAGTGACTGGGACATCTTCTCAGGGAACTTTCTCAAGGACTTGAAAGCAAGAATAATAGAGGTAATATATGACACAGTAAGCTTAAATGGGAAGAAAATACTTAACTATTCTGCATAAGTAAAGGAAAAATAACAAGTCACACTGTAGAGCAAGGAAAACTCACATAAAACACTCAATTGGATAAGCAACACTTTGATAATAAAGAGAAATTGTACTTTACTCAGATGAAATGTACTCAAGTTTACTTTAATTTGAATTAATGGCACAGTGAGTTGTCTTAACTCTCAATTCAATAAAGAAATTCAACAATAAATGATAAATCAATCATAAATGATAAAATGGAATCAATAAATCTTGCGCAAAATTAAAATAGACTGGGAAAGCATTTCTCTAAAAAAAAAAAAAATAAATAAAGTGACACAAAGAATAAAATATTTTGCACAGAACAAGAAATGTAAAACTGAAATCACAGAATATTGCACTGAAATAAACAGTAGCAATATTGCAAATAACAATTACTAATCAAAAAGTACTGCACAACGCAACACTACTTAAAAAAATTCTGAAAGAAAAAAATTAATGGCAGCACAATACTGGCACAGGAGTCATTGCAGAATGAGTTAACACTGCAATAAAAAAAAATGCACACACAAGAAATGCAGTTTACAAAAACAATAAAAAAATGATCAAGGAATGAACTGATTGAACACTTTAACTCTTAATTGCAGCTTAAGCAACACTTACTGAACAAGCAAAAGAATGATTTACTCTAAAAAAAAAAAAAGTTAAAAATTGCACTAAGAGTGAATTTGTTGAATGAAATATGAAAAAATAACAGAGGGCAATAAAACACAAAACAGGGAAAGGTTAACACTTACAATAAGACAGGAACACAACACATCAATATATGCACAATACTATGATAATATTCTTGCAATAAGGTCTTGAGTTGACTAAAATTGGAAATAATTGTCTTGCTTCAAACAAAATAATAGCACTATTGTCTGTGGAGATAGGCCAAATTAGACACTGACTAAGTAAAAGAATTAATGCAAAAGAATATTCAACACACAGTAAAATGGAAAAAGAATTAATGCAAAAACAGCAAGAATACAAAAATGCTGGGAAAAAATGAACATAACGAAAGAAAAAAGGAGCACTGCAACAGGCCTACTGACCCATGCAGAGCAGGTCCATGTCCCCCCCGGATTAGCCCAATGACCCCCCCCCAGATTTGCCCAATGACCCACCCCACCCGCATTAGCCCAATGACCCACCCAGTTTGGTCACCTCCACTCAAGGAAAGAGCATAGCACCAGACCCAGCAGCACAAGGTAGTCAGGTCCAACTCACACTCACCCACACTCACTCATGTATTTATCTAACCTATTTTTTAAAACTACACAACGTTTTAGCCTCAATAACTGTACTCGGGAGTTTGTTCCACTCATCCACGACTCTATTACCAAACCAGTGCTTTCCTACATCCTTCCTGAATCTGAATTTTTCCAACTTGAAACCATTGCTGCGAGTCCTGTCTTGGCTGGAAATTTTCAGCACGCTATATACATCCTCTTTATTTATTCCTGTTTTCCATTTATACACCTCAATCGTATCCCCTCTAATTCTACACCTTTCGAAAGAGTGCAGATTCAGGGCCCTCAGTCTATCCTCATAGGGAAGATTTCTGATACATGGGATCACCTTTGTCATCCTCCTCTGTACGTTTTCTAGAGCATTTATATCCATTCTGTAATACGGTGACCAAAACTGAGCAGCATAGTCTAAATGAGACCTAACCACTTATATATAGAGTTGAAGAACAACCTGAGGACTTCTATTATTTATACTTCTAGATAAGAAGCCAAGAATTCTGTTAGCTTTATTGCAAACACTAATGCACTGTTGTCTTGGTTTTAGATTACTGCTCACCAGAACTCCTAAATCCTTTTCGCAATCAGTAGTATTAAGATTTACATTATTTAGTTTATGTGTGGCATGGTTATTTATCTGTCCAACATTTGAACTTTGCATTTGTCAATATTAAACTGCATCTGCCACTTCTCCGACCATTGCATCACTCTATGCAAATCATCCTGGAGTGCTGTAGTGTCCTCATTAGAATGAATTGGATGGCCTATTTTGGTGTTATCAGCAAATTTGCTTATGTCGCTATTTATTCCCTCATCTATGTTGTTTATGTAAATTGTGAACAACAACGGGCCCAACACTGACCCCTGAGGAACACCGCTTGCGACGTGCCCCCATTCTAATTTCTCCTCATTTATGCAAACTCTCTGCTGTCTATTTGTCAACCATGCCTCTACCCAGGAATAATTTCTCCTCCCATTGCGTGTGCCTTAAGCTTCCTCAATAGTCTCTGGTGTGGAACTCTGTCGAAAGCCTTACAGAAGTCCATATACACAATATCATATTCATTACCATGATCTACCTCCTCAAACATCTTAGTGAGAAAAGTTAGTAAATTCGTAAGACAGGAACGCCCCTTTGTAAAACCGTGTTGAGATTCATTAATCAATCTGTACCTATCAAGATAGCTTCGAATTGCTTCGGCAATTATTGATTCCATAAATTTTCCCACTATGGAGGTAAGGCTTATTGGTCTATAGTTCGAAGCCAAGGACCTATCACCCGCCTTGTAAATAGGTATTACATTTGCCATTTTCCACTACCAGTTTGTAGTGATATGTTAAAAAGATTAGCCACTGAGGCAACACTGAGTTGTGATGCAGAATATAAGATAACAAGTTACTGAAATACTTCACTGCATAAATTACTAAGCAAGGATCACAGTACTGTGAGCACAAGATAATTGTGAAGTGTAAACACAAGTTTATACTGCTTATATACTGCACACAATAGGGAAAAATGTTAAAGTACTTACTTCAAGTATATAAAAAACATGAACACAGCACAACAGACAAAAATAAAGTACAAAAATTAAACACTGAAGAAAAAAAAAGAATAATGCAAAAGAATGTAATGAACACTGAGTCTAATCAAAAGTCACTGAAAAGAAATGTCACTAAGGAATCACTGAAAAGAAATGTCACTCAGAAATTACTGAAAAATTGTCTCAACACTCGCAAATGTCTCTATAAAGAAATATTATTTATTATAACTGGAGTGACGTCAGAGAAAGGGATTAGGGTGGTGGAGGGAGGAGGAAGGTAGTGGTGGAGTCTCGTGGCTTGCGCGGCACTCCACTACTCGGCGAATTCTCGAAGGTTTTGAGCTTAAACTCGATGAATCCACATAGCAAGGCTTTACTCGTTGGTGCACAGGTACGATGCAACAATCTTGTGCCTCGACCCGCTATGTGAGCCGTAAACTAAGGTGCTAAGACCCATTATATGGGTAAAAAAAACAGTGGTAGTGGGAAAGTGTGGGTGGTTGAGGCAGTGCACTGGGACACCGCGTGGTGGCTGGGGCTAGTGGATAAGCTCTGCAACCCCGTGCTCTGGGTACACCCACACAAGACATGAAAATATTCTAAGCCAGGCTGGCTTAAAAACCCACAAAATACCACAACACCACAGGGATAGTACAAGCACTCAGGATGGCTTGGAACTTGGAGCACAAATGATGGTGAAGGCTGGAACTCACGTGGCTTGCTTGAGTACTGGGTTAGTCACCTGGGTTAGTTGACTGGCTTGCTTGGCTTAACCCTTCACACAAACTGGCTTGAGAACTTGTAACGATGAGCACAGTAGGGGTGGAAAGCTGGCTAGCAGGTAAGGCTGGTTCTTAAGACAGGCTGGATGGTGTAGGCTGCTAGCTTGGCTTAATTTGCTAACCTGGGTCAACCACTCAGAAGTAATGCAAAAAGCAGATAAACACTAAGACACAAAGACTGATCAGTAAGCAGGAAGCAAATATGCTGGTGAACGCTTGCTCGGGGTAGCTCGTGGCCACGTCGACCTGTTGGTGGTACAAAATGTCCATCGGCTGGTAGAAGTTAATCTCCATACATCGGCGAAAATATCAAATTTACGCCTGCACTGCTGGCACCATTTGTTGGGAGGGTTCGTGGAGATGTGATGGTTGGAGTTAAACACACTTGTTGGATGGTAACACTTATATTAGACCTAAGTGTGGAGTAAAGAGGAGTCCAGGAGTGAAGTGCTCGCATGCAGCATCATGTGACATCACACAAGCTAGTCACTGAGCCTAGCAAGGGGTCAACTATGTAAAACAAATGAATGGTACTATGATAGATAACATATACATATACATGGGATCAGCAACTATGCTGACAACACAACACGGGTCAGTAAGCCTGCTGCAGTGCGCCTTTCTTATACTGTTTAGTTACATATGATTGTGTTGCCTAAGAAAGTTGTTTGTTCAGTTCTGTGTCTTTAAACTTACGAATGGCTGCTGCTTTGAGCATCTCAAAGAACTACATCAAGTTCCTTTTTTGTTCAATTTAATTGTAAGGTTGTCACACATAGATATACCATATGTGCAAACCATGGAATGGGTGGGGTTTGAACCCATGGCAAGTGAGTCCTAACATTCACAGGCCAGTGTGTTAACCACCTGTTCTTAGGTTTATTTGTAACCATGTTTTTATGATTTTGTTAGCGATGTGTGCAGCTGGTCTGTTTACACTCAACAATGTGTTGGTCTATCGAGACAGACATCCTACTGGGGCTCGACGCGCTAATCTAGTGAGACTGAGGTGAAGTGTTAGATATGGAGATGTTGCCAGGAATACGCTTCATCATCAGCTTAACGATGGTCTCGCCTGGGATGATGGAGGTATTAATACCAAACTCCTCCTCCAAGGTGGTCAAGTCAACCATCGCCAGTGTTTCAAACTCAAAGCGATCGCCGATCCTTGCTGTGAGGCTGTTGGCAGCCTCCACGTTCATTGCTTGGAAGCCTCGCTCTTTCCCGAGTTCAAGAGTTTTCTGAAATGTGAAATATTTATTTTCTCAGAACATCAGAAACACTTGTATAATATCAAATTATTCATAGTGGTTTATCAATTATCAGATTAATGTGAGATTTTTTAAAAACATAGAAGTTTTACACAGTTTTTAAAAAAGGCATATGACCAATATTATTATTATTATTATTATTATTATTATTATTATTATTATTATTATTATTATTATTATTACTATTATTTTTACTATTATTATTATTATTATCATTATTATTATTATTATTATTATTATTATTATTATTATTATTATTATCATTATTATTATTATTATTGTTGTTGTTGTTGTTGTTGTTGTGCTAGGTAAAAGGACGCAAGTGCAGCTAATGAGACATTTTATTGTCAAGCCTTAACGGCTTGGCAAAGCTCCTGGTGAGCGAAACGTTGCCTCACTAAAATGTTATATTTGTTGCACTTGTGCCCTTTTACCTAACATACAGTCGATAATTCTACCAACATTCTTAAAATTAACGTGTTTGTTTATTTGGAAGGGCCAGGAGCTATACACTGCCTGGGAAATGGGAGTTTACCTGTGAGTTTTACCTATGACCTGTTGTGAAAATTTCCTTATTCTCGTGACTTGGCCTCTCATACCTGATCGACCAGGCTGTTGCTGTTGACTGTCCCCTTTCCACCCAGCCTGCACATCCATCAAAACCTGGTTAATTTGGCACACTGCGGAAGTATAGATCCTGTTTCTTCTTGAAACCTTCTACACTTGTTCCAGCAATATTTCTGATACCTGCTTGTAGTAGTTTGATAAGTCTAGGCTCACGGATATGGATGCAGTGTTTTCTTATTGCGGCCGTGGCACCCCTGCTGTTTTCACTGGGTTTATTTTGCACTACCTCGCTTATCCCTCACTTAAAAATGTGATTATATTATCACGTATCTCTCCTTTCCAGAGAATACATTTCCAAACCAAGGAACGGGTGCAATTTGAATTCACCTGTTTAAACTTCACTCGTTGTGTGCTTTTTTTTGCAATAGTATTATTACAGTTTTGTGAGTCATGAATACAGTTCTAGTTTCTGATCCATTCCAAGTAGTTTAAATGGTTTATGGAATATGTGTGGGTGGTAAACACTCTCCATAATCTATTATCCAACTCTGCTCTCTCACCCGTATTGAGCTGAGGTGTCAACATTGAGCACCAGTGATTTGATGTGATAACACTGACAATATTCCTCTTATTTTGAAAGGCCTAATTGTATACCAAGTCATTTTCCTGGTCTCAGTGTTTTATAACGTTCTTTAAAAGATAGGTGAGCTGACATTATCCCTGGGACTTTTACATTTTGTTTTCATTTTAAGATGTGACCTTCCTGTATTTTGTATACGTTTCGCCTTTTGAGTTCCTTATTTTTTTTTCCATATCTAAGCAACTGGAATTTATCCCTATTGAAAATCAAAGATTTTTTTAAGTCTCCTTGCAATTTATTGGTGTACTCTATCACAAAAATTTATACAGAGCTGTGGTTTGTATTTTTATCTATGGCTGTTAATGAGAATTAGAAACAGGAGTGGCACCAGAACTGTGCCTCAAGATATAGAGGTTGTTGCTAAGGCAAGATTTTACATTGTTTACTACTACTGTTGCTACCACTACTATTTGTATTCTCTTCATTGGGTAATTGTAAATTAATTTGCTTACTATTCCTGTCATGCCTAGTGGTCTTATTTTATGTGCTATCCACTCTACTTCGTATTTATCAATTGACTTACTGGAGTCCGTCAAGACCATTTCTGCAATTTGGAAATTTTCCAAAGCCTCCTTAATATTATGAATCAGTAGTGACAAGCATGATCTTTTTGCTCTGAGTCAAATTTATTAATTGGCATCTCAGCACCCCTGTCAAAGATTTTTGTCTGTGATGTTAGTGCTACTGGCCATTGGAACCTCTACCTGCGAGCGTATCCATGTGCGAGTTTTTCCAAATACGAGCAGTCGATGTGTTGATTTTTTGCTTCCGTACGCGACCAAAATCAAAATTTCCATAAGCGAGCAGACCTAAAGGCAGGTTCCTTGACACTGGTGAGGGGCTCTTGCTCATGATCTCGGGAATTGTATGTCAGTTGTTTGTTGGACTATCTTATTGAAACTTGGGCAATGTATGATGGAAAGATGCTTCTTAACGTACACCAAAAATGAAAGAAATATAAGCATAAATAATGGAGTTCACTTCTCAGCAATTAGCCACCCCTTAGCTGCAATTTCGAATGGTTTTTATGGTTGTATTCTCGTTGTTTTGGTCTCATTTGATAGAAGGTAAGATATATTACAGAAATAGATATGATTTTGATTGCTTTCAAGAAGAAAAGTGCCTTGAAATTGAGCTCAGCCTAGGAGAAATGGTCCATTGCTTGGCTGTATCAGAGTAAACAAATGACGTCACTGTCCATTCCAGTATGCTGTCGTGAATGGGTTGACATTATTTATACAATCATTGCAATAAGGAATAACAGTAAATCTTATATTTTTTGTGTGAATAAAAATTACAAATTATTTATATGTTTGTATGTTATTTATATTGTTTGTTATGTCATATTAAATGAACTGTGATAAATAAATAAGCAGTACAGATGATATTAGCGAAATTATTCATGAAGTATTTTGCCTGGTCTCCAGACAAACTCTCGTCCACTGCCCATACTACTACATAAATGTCATATTTTATTCATTTTAGAGTATATTTAGGTTTCTATGATATTTATATTGTTTATTATGTTAATTAATATTATTAGATGAAGTGAGATAGATAAATAAGCCGATATGAGTTCATATTAGCGAAATAGCTGAAGTACAGAATTCCACCGGAACGAATTAATTGCATTTCAGTTAATTTAAATGAGGGAAATTGACTCTGCAAGCGAGCAAATCCAGTTGCGAGCAAGGTCATGGAGTGGATTAAACTCGAAAGTAGAGGTTCCACTGTATTTTTTTTTTCTTTTTGCCAGGGCTCTACTATTGCCTTTGTGCAGACTAGCTATGCCTATGTTTTTAGGACCACTGAGATTTCACCTCGATCTAGGCTCTTCTGAACTATGCTGAGTGCTCGGGAGTACCATAAGACTAGTCCCGGTGCTGCACGTGTTGGTATGCTTTCTTCTTCTTTCTTAATTTCTAGTGGATTTGTGCTTATGTCAGGTACGTATATGTAATGTCGGGTTCATTTCTTTCTCGTAGTCAGTGTATGAACCTCTTAATAGTGGGCCAATTCTACGGGTGATTCTTAATTTGGGTTTTACATGTGTTGAAATATTTAGGGTTTGATGCAATTTCTTGGATGGTTTTTATTGTTGTTGCTGCTCTGCTTCCATTTGATTCCATTCCATATCCAGTAGCTAAGATTGATTAGTTAAGATTCGTCAGGAAACAAGTCAAATATTTCCCGACGTGGGTCTTAGTCATATGATAACCCGTTCCTGGAGGTTTTAGTCACCTAACTCAGACCTTCCACTGGCTTACCCATCCACCTCTTTAATTTTTATTTCTCAGTAGCCTTCACGTGGTAGTCTGGACGAATAAGGTCATAACTTTCTATGAACTTCAGTGAAGATTTGCACATCTTTGGTTGGAAGTGCCTTATGTATTTTTTTAAAGCATATTAGAAAATTTTCTGGTGTGTTGATGCCAACATACTCTTCCACATATGTAGCTTCCATTAGCATCGTACTTATAAATATCCTCATAGCCTATATTATGTATGACCGACATATTGTCATTTTCTGTGAGGTGTCCTGGATTCTCTTTCCTATCTTTCTCTGAATATATTTCTCCAGATTCTTTTCTTTTTTATTTTGGCGCAATTATTAATTCTTGATTTTTTTTATCACTGTCTTGAATCCTTCCTTCCATCTCTTGTCCTTTCCTGTGTAACTTTCTACCTCTGAGGATGTTGAGGGTAGCTCCAGTCTCTTACTTGGAGCATACCTGGAGAGGGTTTCAGGGGTCAGCGCCCCCGCTGCCCGGTCTGAGACCCTTCAACAGCATCAAGGCTTCCCTTTCCATTGTAGGGATAAAGCTACTAAACATGATTTTAAAAATTCTTAAAAGTTTGGCCTTACAATCATTTATTGATCATTAAAAAAAAAAGATATCTTAAAACTATTTACCTGGAACAGGCAGGACCCAAGACCAAGATTAGCGTAGTCCTGATGGGTACAGAGAACATACAAGTGCAGCATACCCTGGGCATCAACACCTTCAAAATGGGTGATATTATCATAGAGTTTTCCAAGAATCTGATTCATCTTGCTCGTATTTTTCTGCCACAAAGAGATTGATAATAATACATTAAATAATTATTTAAAACTCTTTCATTAAGATGTCAATAAATAATTTTAATACTAATACTACATTTTTAGAGTTATCGGGAGTCCCGGTAAGTCAAAACCAAAGTTAGTAGCTCGACCAGTGTACCATGAGGGTCCCCAATAACATGATCCCAACATGCCACATGCTGTACACTTTGCGATGCTGACATAACCAACAACCATCATTTAGAACATGTTTTTTATCATATATATATCTCAGTCCACAGACGGTGATGTAGAATGGCTCTTGTCTCCCTATCATCAATGAATTTGACTCTAATATATTATCAAAAGAAAATATCACACACACACACACACACACACACATGTATATATATATATATATATATATATATATATATATATATATATATATATATATATATATATATATATATATATATATATACATATATATATATATATATATATATATATATATATATATATATATATATATATATATATATATATATATATATATATATATCTCAGTCCACAGACAGTGATGTAGAATGGCTCTTGTCTCCCTATTATCAATGAGTTTGACTCTAATATATTATCAAAAGAAAATATCACACACACACACACACACACACATGTATATATATATATATATATATATATATATATATATATATATATATATATATATATATATATATATATATATATATATATATATATACATATATATATATATATATATATATATATATATATATATATATATATATATATATATATATATATATATATATACATATATATATATATATATATATATATATATATATATATATATATATATATATATATATATATATATATACATATATATATTTATATATATATATATATATATAAATATATATATATATATATATATATATATATATATATATATATATATATATATATATATATATATATATATATATATATATGTCGTGTCGAATATGTAAAACTGGTCAATTAGCAAGAACTCATTTAAAATTAAGTCCTTTCTAAAATTTTCTCTTATACGTTTAAAGATATATTTTTTCCATTAATGTTGATGTAAAAATTTATAATTTTGCACCAAAAGGAACTTAGAAAACTTACCTAACCTTATTATAAGAAGCGCAATTTGTTTTAGCTTAACCCAACTAAATATATTTTAGATTTGTTTACAATAATTTAACACTAAAAAAACACAGTGAAATGTATTTTTTTCGTTAGGTTCAGAATGATTTTGGCGAAATTATTGCATACACAAATTTTCACTTGTCCTATATGGCAAGATGAACGTTGGTATTTAAGCAAAGATCGCAAGTTCTGCCTATTCGGGACGACATATATATATATATATATATATATATATATATATATATATATATATATATATATATATATATATATATATATATATATATATATATATATATATATATATTTTTCAACAAGTCGGCCGTCTCCCACCGAGGCAGGGTGACCCAAAAAAGAAAGAAAATCCCCAAAAAGAAAATACTTTCATCATCATTCAACACTTTCACCACACTCGCACATTATCACTGTTTTTGCAGAGGTGCTCAGAATACAACAGTCTTGAAGCATACACATATAAAGATACACAACATATACCTCCAAACTGCCAATATCCCAAACCCCTCCTTTAAAGTGCAGGCATTGTACTTCCCATTTCCAGGACTCAAGTCCGACTATATGAAAATAACCGGTTTCCCTGAATCCCTTCACTAAATATTACCCTGCTCACACTCCAACAGATCGTCAGGTCCCAAGTACCATTCGTCTCCATTCACTCCTATCTAACACGCTCACGCACGATTGCTGGAAGTCCAAGCCCCTTGCCCACAAAACCTCCTTTACCCTCTCTCTCCAACCCTTTCGAGGACGACCCCTACCCCGCCTTCCTTCCCCTATAGATTTATTTGCTTTCCATGTCATTCTACTTTGATCCATTCTCTCTAAATGACCAAACCACCTCAACAACCCCTCTTCTGCCCTCTGACTAATATTTTATTAACTCCACACCTTCTCCTAATTTCCACACTCCGAATTTTCTGCATAATATTTACACCACACATTGCCCTTAAACAGGACATCTCCACTGCCTCCAACCGTCTCCTCGCTGCTGCATTTACTACCCAAGCTTCACACCCATATTAGAGTGTTGGTACTACTATACTTTCATACATTCCCTTCTTTGCCTCCATAGATAACGTTTTTTGACTCCACATATACCTCAACGCACCACTCACCTTTTTTCCCTCATCAATTCTATGATTAACCTCATCCTTCATAAATCCATCCGCCGACACGTCAACTCCCAAGTATCTGATCACAGTAAACATTTGATATCAGTATATGAAAAACAATCACTGTGAAAGAATAGTGAAATTCCAAGCGTTTTCGTGACTTCTGAAATTATCAAGGAACTATAAAAACAATACATCAAAGGAAGGCACATAAAGGGTCAAGACTACACCTCACCATCACATCCCACAACAAAGCAACACCTCACACACGCGTGACGACATCTGACTCTGTGAAACACACCTAATACTCTACCCAGGAATTCTTCCCAAATTTCATTAATTATAAATGAATCCAATTTATATAAACCAAAGGAAATATTCATATTATTTTCAAAACTGCTTTATATGAAACATGATTCAATTATATTCCTGTCGACCATGGAGTTGCTTGATACAACTTTCTCAACTTTTTGTAAACCAACTGGATGGTTGAAATCTCTCACATGAATGAATAGAGCATTGAAATCTTCTCCAGTTCTAATACTATATTTATGTTGTTTTAATCTGAGTTCAAGACTTTTACTAGTTTGACCCTAATACACTTTATCGCAAATTTTACAACGAATCTTATAGACACATCCGTCAGCATTTTGGGGGAATTCTTTATCAAAAGTTTCTTTTACTGTATCAAGAATTTTAAATACAACTTTGATATTAAAAGTCTTAAGAAGACAAGGCATATCAACCAAGTTTTCATGGTAAGGGAGAACCAACATATTTTTA
>NW_027196930.1:0-73726 GCF_038502225.1 Cherax quadricarinatus | reverse complement strand
ACACCTGCAAAACTCTACAATTCTTCAAGGTTACAGATGGCCCGTCAGTTGGCTAAGGCTAACTTAAAAATTTGCGCAGAATTTCGGTCCTTCAATCCAGGAGAGAAAGTTCTGGTCCAGGAACCTGTACCTGGCCACTCCTTAAAAGCTAGATTTAAGGGACCAATGCAAATAAGTAAAATTTCTGATGTAAGTAATGTGGTAGCTCTCCTTGATAAGCCCAAGAGAAGTACAGTTTACTACATTAATAAAATTAAAATGTTTAATAACCCACCCAGATGACACTGATTCTTTGCACACAATTCCAGAGAATCAAGCTAAGCTCTCACTCCTTCTCCAGGACCCTCGCTCCTTAATGCTGTAACTTTCTACAGATCAAATCAAAACTCTAACTAATCTCTTTCAAACTTATCTTGACATATTTTTGGGTTTCCCGAAAAAAATGTACCCTTGGGATATCATGATGTAGAGGTTGGAAATACTAAGCCTATTAAACTCTCCCCATACAGAGCTAATCCTGAAAAGCAGAAGTTACTTCAGCAGAAGGTAGCATTTCTGTTAGAACATGGATTAATGGAGGAGTCCAGTCTGTGGGCTTCACCGTGCATCCTTGTTAAGAAGTCTGATGGAGGTTTCTGAATGTGTACAGACTACCGTAAGGTGAATGAGGTCATTGTTCCCGATGCTTATCCTCTGCCACGTTTGGATGTTGTAGTGGACTTTGTGGGTATGGTTCCTTTTGTTTCCAAAATAGACCTCCTTAAAGGGTACCATTAGGTTCTTTTAACCAATAAAGTGAAGGAAATCTCTGCCTTCATAATTCCAGAAGGACTGTATCAATATACTGTGATCCCATTCGGAATGCAAAACTCTCCTGCCATGTTCCAGAAGTTGACCCATCAGGTTATTAAAGGACTTGAAGGCACAATAGCTTATCTGGGCAATATAGTAGTAGTTTCCATTAAGTGGAAATCTACATATTTCCCGACTTTAAACTCTCCTTTAGTGGTTTAGATATTTTCAGTTAACAGTTGGCTTAAGTCAGACTCTGGCCAGTCTACTATTACTTTCTTTGGCCATGATGTGGGTAGTGGTAAAGATGCACCCAAAGTAGCTAAAATTTTCACTATTATGCATTACCCAGTACCTCATGATAGGAAATCCTTTCAACGATTTCTAGGATTATGAGGATTCTACAGACGGTTTTGAGGAACTTTTCAAGTGTTGTAGCCCTCCCCTAACTTCACTTACCAGCAGTGAAGTTCGTTTCCAGTTGACCCCAAGTTACCAAGAGGAATTTAACCGGCCCAAACGTATATTATGTACTACAACTATTCTCCTATCTTCAGAATTTTCAAAGCCTTTTGTGTTACACGTTGATGCATGAGTCAGGGGTAGGGGGAGTGCTTTTACAAGCATCTGAGAAGGAATGGTTACATCCTGTGACATATTTCTTGGCCAAGTATCAGGCTTATGAACAGGCTTATTCAACCAAAGAGAAGGAAGCTCTGGCCCTGAGACTTGCGCTGGAACATTTTGACGTCTTCCTGTGGCAGTCATCTCATGTGGTCAATGTCTAGAGTGATCACAACACTCATCTACTTCAACACCATGAAGAGTCATAACACAAGACTGATGAGGTGGAGTCTCAGGCTGTAACCTTACAAGAGCCTCCATGTATCTGGGAAAGGTAACAGAATTTTAGATGCACTGTCTCTTAAGGTTAGAATGTGTTAGGGACCAAAAGGGTAGTAAGTTTGTTTTTCTGCTTTCTACAGGTGTGTGTCTTGAACCAATGCTAGCCCTACTGTCTGCTGTCTCGCTCTACAGTAGAATTTGACAAAGTCTCTTGAAAGTTGAACACTATCTGGTGAGCTGGATGGTTGAAAAGAAAGGCGATTCCATTATTGTTCGGTGACATGTCAGCACACTACCCATGGAGGGGAGTCCTAGTCCTGGCTGTTAGAGCGCTTTTGGGGTGGGAGTGTGACACTTTATACGGCATATGTCACACTCCCATATTGGCTGCCTTCCAACCAACCAACCAGGTGCTAAGGATTTAACAATCAATAGCGTACCCATCGTTGAATCAGTATCTTGGTTCATTGTCCAATCACAGACAAGCCCACCAAAGCCGAAGTAAATATGATGGATTCTTACATACCCCTTATTAAGAACCCATTGAACCTTACTGAGAGGTAATGAGGAATTAGTTAAACAGTTATCAGCGAGATCTTACATGTACGGTTTAATTAAAACCCACAAGCATGGTTTTCCAGCCAAACGTGTTATTAGTTCATTAGGGTCAGCATCACATGCCTTGTCAAAATGGTTGGTAAAAATATTAACTCCTTTGCTTGGCAGCATTTCTGAAGCCCTCTTAAAATAACAATGTTGATCTCATCGACAAATTGCAAAATATCAACATGTCCTATGATTTTACACATGTTAGCTTTGATGTCACTGCGTTATTCACGAAAGTCCCTGTTCCCGGCTTGCTATCTTATTTGGAAGAAGAACTGGATGAATTCTCTTTGCCTTTTGATAAAAATACCATTACTGAAATGATTAAGCTGTGTGTAGTAGATTGCAAGTTTGAGTTTGAGGGGAAATACTACGCTCAAAAACAGGGAATGGTGATGGGTAATCCGTTGTCCCTCTTATTGAACAATCTATATATGGAATTTTTCGAGTCCAGACTGTTGAAAAATATCCTTCCATGCAGAGCTAAATGATTCAGATATGTGAATGACATCTTGTGTCTTTGGCCAAATGATATGGCCGTTGATACATTTTTACCAAGACTTAACGCTTTAGTCCCGTCTATTAAATTCACCGTGGAGAAAGCGGTGGACTGGAAACTTCCATTCTTAGATGTGTTGATACACCGAGTTGACAGAAAGTTTAAGTTTGCAGTATATAGGAAGGCCACCAATGCGTGCTCATACATTCACTACTATTCCAACCATAAAACTTGAGTCAAAAGGAGTGTATTTTTTACTATGTTTTTGAGAGCCTATAGAGTGCGCAGTCCGGAGTTCGTATATGAAGAAATTAAGAAAATATTTGACATTGGCATAAAACTGCAGTATCCTAAGATGTTTGTGGAATCTGCCTTGCTGGCATCTAAGAAAACTTATTATAGAACAGAGCCTAGGATAACACCTCAGACCAAGAATTTGCTGTACCTCCTATATAACGAGAATTTATCTGTCCTGCTGAATGATCTTAGAAGATTTAATATACAAGTAATATTTAAAAATTCACAGACTGTTAGAAGCATCTTGATTAAGAATGCACCCCAACAACGTGTTGGTGGTATCTACAGAGTTGGTTGCAATAGTTGCAATCTCTCCTATTTGGGACAAACGGGAAAACCATTGGAGGTGAGAATTTCCCAGCACCGTTTTTCGATATGTTTAGCACAGGAGTCGAACACGATTTTCAACCACATTAAAGCTTGTAATAACCCGGAAAATTGGCGGGAAGCAAGAGTCATCTTCCCTTGTTTCTCCTGGCTTGAAAGGAATATTGTAGAATCGGCATTTACTGAACATGATAGACAGTCATTACACAGTATCAGTGGAGGGCTGTTCATATTAGGTGCGTTTTTAGTTGAGGCAATAGTACACAGTCCAAAATTGGGAACATATATGAATGCATTAGACTGTCTTAAATGTAGTGCCACACCAAGGAATTAGGGCCTATTTTTTCTTGCAGTTTCTGAAGGCTGAACCAGAGTTTGCCTCAGAATTATGTGGGTTGATTAACTTTGGCCTTCTTCCTTGTTCTTACAGATGCCTCTCTTTGTAAATGAGTTTATTTTAATGAGGCCCTTTTACTTTTAGAAATCTTCCCCTTTAAATGTTAACGTTTTATCGCCTCTTTTTCTCCTCCTTCCCCCCCCCCCCGAGTCCCGTGGGTGGCTCCCATATAATTGCCAGTGACTTCTATATCACTGACATCCTCCTCTTTTCTGCAATTTTACAAGCTCTTGATGTTGTGTTGACTGCAACATGAAAGGCCTAGAGCTACCATTCTAGTCCCCCCTTGGTTTTTTTGCACACACACACACACACACACACACACACACACACAAGCAATCAGACAGGATATTGCAGCACTAAATGAATTCCAAATGATAAGGAACAGAGTGCAGAGGCTTATAAAAGGCATGGCACTATAGCTCAAAAATCGAAGAGTAGAACAATAACACCACGAAGCTCTGGAAACAGCTAAAACAGTTGTGCTATAGCAATAAATTTGTAGATAGATCTAACATGGGAAACTGGAGGAGATAATTAGAACTGAGTATACTACAAACTCTGATCATACAATACAGCGAAAAAATAATGTGAGGGTCCTGGTAGTGGTAATGTCTGAGGATCTCACTTTCAAAGATCACATCAGTGCCATGATCACAACTGCAAAGAAAATAATAGGATGGATAATGAAAACATTCAAAACGAGAGATGCCAAGCCAATGATGATCCTTTTCAAATCACTTGTTTTCTCTAGGCTGGAATACTGCTGTACATTAACATCTTCATTCATAGAAGGTGAAATTTTAGATCCAGAGAGTGTACAGAAAACTTTTACTGCACATATAAGTTCCACCAAACACTACAACTACTGGGAATGCTTGGAGGCACTTGACTTGTGGGCGCCTTTGACTTCTGTCAGACCACTGTACTTGGAGTTTCTGTTGAGCTGGGTAACGGGTTGTGGTAAGGCTTCTCTTTATGATGTCGTTGACCTCCTCCTGTCTACCATACTTCCCTTCTGGTGTGTGACACACGAGACCATGAAGTCGGAACTGTTCAGCTGTCGCCTTTCCGCAAATACACCTATGTTCGGTGAGTATGGGGGCGGCTAGGCAAGAGCAACACCAATCCAAATGGCCTGTGGTTCGAGCCGAGTGCCCAGAGAGGAATTGGGAACAACTAGAGGAAAATCTCCCAAATATGGTGCCTTTACTGCTAGGAGACGAGCTTTGTCTTTTCCTGAAGCTTTGGTGAGCATTGTGTTGGCAATTTCTACCAAGATTGGTTTGTCCCAGTGGGACTGTTTGTGCTCTCTGGGAGGAGCTGGTCTACTGGAAGAGTTGGCAAGGGTGTCCCACCCAATGGCTGCTTCAATGAACCTGGGATCTTGAACTCCTACCTCATCTCTCAATCATTCGGGGACAGTATCCTTGACTAATCCACTGGAAGTCAAACATGAAGGCAAAAATGCAGGTAGAGCTGCCTGCATTGCTTTGCGCACCCCTACACCTCCCAGTGGCACTAGGAGGGTTACCTGATCCTATTACTGATCTTCCAGTGACAGATTCAGTGCCTTCTTAAAGACTGATTTCAGGAGTGAGTCATATTTGTTGAGTGTTGGGTTGTCAAAAGTGGGTGTGCACCTCAGGAAGTGAGTCTTGGCAGAGTAAGACACCTTGTGAGGAGATACGGGGCATCAAGGGCATCGAGATCTCGTATTCTTTCCTCCATTCTCTTCAGGTCATTCACTTTGTCCTTGAGAACTGTGTTGATGGCCTAGTTACCCAGTGGTGCTCCCAAGTGAGTGCTCTTGGATGGAGTGGTAGCAATGACTACAGGGAGGATTGTTCGCATAGTAATGATTAATTCCTGGTTTGTTTTGATGATTTCACACTTGGAGGGATTGAGGATGAACCTAAAGCTTCTGCCTGTGTCTTCAAAACTTTGATATACTTTTGAAGCTCTTCATATCAAAGGTGGCAGGGACTCTTCAGGTTTGCTGTCACCAGCTGAAATGAAGGGAAAAAGACTGGGGAACCGATCCCTAACGGCTGGCAAGACCACATGTCTTTTTACCATATTAAACTCAAATCTAAAGGCTACTTTGACTAAGGCCTTGTCTTCTGGTCAGTCCCTTCCCACATGGGCTGTGTCATCACTGCCTCGAGAGACCCTAAACACAGTTTGTGTGGCTGGGGTAAACTGGCAGCTTCTAGGCAAATGTTTCTTACTGCTGCTTTGGCAACGAGATGACAAAGAGTGTTACCAACAGCAATGAGTCTGATTCCGCCCAGCCAGGCAGTTGTTGACGAAGGTTGTTAACTCAGAAAGAAGAATTGATGCAGATGTGCCAATTACTGGATTTACAATCTCTTTGAGGTGTTATAGTTGAATTCCAGTGTAATCTTATGCAGATCCTGCTAGAAATGACACTAATGCCTTGTAGACTTCTGATTCTGGCAAAAATTAGTTGTCCAGTGATGAGGTCTTCCTCAGGGTTGTTGTTGACGACTTTAGTGTCCCTTGTTGGGTGCGCTGTCTCTTTGTGCTTGGGCTGTGGCCTCATCTTTGATAGCAACAGTGTCATCACTTGTAATTATTCTGATTGCTCCCTCTGTGTTACCTTCGACTTTTTTGCTCACCTGTGAGCAAATTTTCTCGTTTTCAGTGGAATTTTTCTTGGGTCTACCTCTGATTCCTGCGATGATGGGGCTGAGGGACACAATTATCTGTTCTTGGGTAGTTGCACACTGCCTTGTTGACAGATGTGGTTAGCAGTTTGTCTTGTCTTTCAGGAACTGCAAGACAGATATTGCTGAACAAGAATAGGTTGCACCATGCTTTAATGGTGCCTTGGGCTTCTAAGTTGGTGGAACCTCCATTCACCTGCTTAAGGTCTGTGAATTTCCCTGGAGCATATGGACGAGCATCTTTAGGAATGTGAGATAGGGTACTGCTAACAGTGGATTAGAATGTCATCATGTCTTTGCAAGTGAGGAGGTTGCCATTCGAATTATTCTCTGCCTCTGGAGGCTGGAGGCTGCTCTCTACTGCGGCCATATGTGATCCACACACCCTTTGTGTACACGATTAAGGCCGTTACTGTTGAGTGCCCGATACCCTCCACACACCTGACATGTGCCTTTACTTTCATTGTTGGGTGCACTGTTTCCTTGGTTTTGTGGTTGTCTAGTTGCATCATCTGTCATACCTCTATCTGTGTGGCAAGCCCGGGCTGAAGGTAATATGGCACATGGCACACACACACACACACACACACACACACACACACACACACACACACACACACACACACACACACACACACACACACACGCACACACACACACAGGTCCGAAGACAATGAAGGTTTGTTATATGCAGAGATTCTAACAGCCAACTGCAGTAGCAAGGGACAGCTGGCCAGGAAAGACAGTTCACTGAGAATAGAAGTTTCAGATATGACAGGGACTGAAGGCAAGAACATGTCAATGGAAGGAAATAAAATGCCTCAGAGGAAGCAGATGGAGACTCAGTGGGAGGAGGAAAGGGCGAGGTCAGTTTTTGTGTACGGGCTCCAAGAAGCCAAGGGGGCCAACTTTGAAGAAATAAAACAGGAGGAGAAAAAAATGATTGAAGGCATCATGAAAACAATAGGGGAGGGCAATATGACCCAGGTGACAAATTTTCAGAGAATTGGGTGGTTTGCGAGTGGAAGGATACGGCCTGTCAGAGTAACTTTCAAGGAAGAATCAGTTCGAACCAGGATTCTGCATGAGAAAGCAAGACTGAGGGACAAAGAGGGGTACCAGAGAGTATACCTCGACCGCGACAGAACACAAGAAGAAAGGACTACACTGAAAGAGAGGGTACAGAGACGCAAGGAGGAACGAGAAGCAATGAAAATGAGCAGGACCCAGACACAGGAGGAAGGGCAAACACACCCCACAGAATCTCCCGCCAAAAGACTCCACCCGCGACATTCCCAACGCAACTGAGCAACCTATACTACAACCCACTCACTGTTCCCTCTGCCACCAACCCCCATATCACAAACCTCACCCCAACAGCTGTCCCTTATGGGCATCCTGACCCCACCCCCATCAACACATACCCCACCTACACCACAGCCCCATATAGGCCCCCACCAAGGCTCTCGCTCCCCCAACCCCAATATACTTGCATGACCACAATGATAGAAAAGAAACTAAAGGTTTGGTACACAAACGCGGATGGAATAACGAATAAACATGAGGAGTGGAATGAAAGAATCAGTGAAAAATCCCCAGATATCATAGCAGTCACAGAAACAAAACTCGCTGAGACAATAACAGATACAATCTTCCCAACAGGATATCAGATCCTGAGGAAAGATAGAAGGAGTAGAGGGGGAGGAGGGGTTGCACTGCTCATAAAACACCAATGGGGATTTGAGGAAATGGAAGGCATGGACATGATTGGAGAAAGAGACTACATTGTAGGTACAATTCAGTCCGGAGAACATAAAGTAGTCATTGGAGTGATGTATAACCCACCACAGAACTGCAGGAGGCCAAGAGAGGAGTACGAAGAAAACAACAGGGTGATGGTGGACACACTGGCTGAGGTGGCAAGAAGAGCTCACTCGAGCAGAGCAAAGTTACTGGTAATGGGCGATTTCAACCACAGGGAGATCGACTGGGAAAACCTGGAGCCACATGGGGGTCCCGAAACATGGAGAGCCAAGATGATGGATGTGGTACTTGAAAACCTCATGCATCAACATGTCAGGGACACAACCAGAGAGAGAGGGGAGGATGAGCCAGCAAGACTGGATCTTGTGTTCACCCTGAGCAGTTCAGACATCGAGGACATCACTTACGAGAGGCCCCTTGGAGCTAGCGATCATGTGGTTCTGAGTTTTGACTATATAGTAGAGTTACAAGTGGAGAAGGTAACAGGAACTGAAGGGGACAGGCCAAACTATAAAAGGGGGGACTACACAGGTATGAGAAACTTCCTGCAGGAGGTTCAGTGGGACAGAGAAATGGTAGGAAAATCAGTAAACGAAATGATGGAATATGTGACAACAAAGTGCAAGGAGGCAGAGGAAAGTTTTGTTCCCAAGGGAAACAGAAATAATAGGAAGACCAAAACGAGTCCTTGGTTTACCCGAAGGTGTAGGGAGGCAAAAACTAAGTGCAACAGGGAATGGAAAAGGTACAGGAGGCATAGGACCCAGGAAAACAAGGAGATTAGTAGAAGAGCCAGAAACGAGTATGCGCAGATAAGGAGGGAGGCCCAGCGACAGTATGAAAACGACATAGCATCGAAAGTCAAATCTGACCCGAAACTGCTGTATAGCCACATTAGGAGGAAGACAACAGTCAAGGACCAGGTGATAAGGCTGAGGAAAGAAGGTGGAGAACTCACAAGAAACGATCAAGAGGTATGTGAGGAGCTCAACACGAGATTTAAGGAAGTATTTACAGTAGAGACAGGAAGGACTCTGGGGGGACAGACCAGATGGGGACACCAACAAGGAATACACCAACAAGTGTTGGACGACATACATACAGATGAGGAGGAGGTGAAGAAACTGCTAAGGGACATCGATACCTCAAAGGCAATGGGACCGGACAACATCTCTCCATGGGTCCTTAGAGAGGGAGCAGATATGTTGTGCGTACCACTTACCACAATCTTCAACACATCCCTGGAAACTGGGCAACTACCTGAGGTATGGAAGACGGCAAATGTAGTTCCCATTTTCAAAAAAGGAGACAGAAAAGAGGCACTAAACTATAGACCTGTGTCATTGACGTGTATAGTATGCAAAATTATGGAGAAGATTATCAGGAGGAGAGTGGTGGAGCACCTGGAACGGAACAGGAGTATAAATGCCAACCAGCACGGATTCACGGAAGGCAAATCCTGTGTCACAAACCTTCTGGAGTTTTATGATAAAATAACAGAAGTAAGACAAGAGAGAGAGGGGTGGGTTGATTGCATCTTCTTGGACTGCAAGAAGGCCTTTGACACAGTTCCTCACAAGAGATTAGTGCAGAAGCTAGAGCATCAGGCGCATATAACAGGAAGGGCACTGCAATGGATCAGAGAATACCTGACAGGGAGGCAACAACGAGTCATGGTACGTAATGATGTATCACAGTGGGCACCTGTGACGAGCGGGGTCCCACAGGGGTCGGTCCTAGGACCAGTGCTATTTTTGGTATATGTGAACGACATGACGGAAGGGTTAGACTAAGAAGTGTCCCTGTTTGCAGATGATGTGAAGTTAATGAGGAGAATTAAATCTGATGAGGACCAGGCAGGACTTCAAAGAGACCTGGACAGACTGGACACCTGGTCCAGCAAATGGCTTCTCGAATTTAATCCTGCCAAATGCAAAGTCATGAAGATAGGGGAAGGGCACAGAAGACCACAGACAGAGTATAGGCTAGGTGGCCAAAGACTGCAAACCTCACTCAAGGAGAAAGATCTTGGGGTGAGTATAACACCGAGCATGTCTCCGGAAGCACACATCAATCAGATAACTGCTGCAGCATATGGGCGCCTGGCAAACCTGAGAACAGCATTCCGACACCTTAGTAAGGAATCATTCAAGACACTGTACACCGTGTATGTCAGGCCCATACTGGAGTATGCAGCACCTGTTTGGAACCCGCACTTGATAAAGCACGTCAAGAAACTAGAGAAAGTACAAAGGTTTGCAACAAGGTTAGTTCCAGAGCTAAGGGGAATGTCCTATGAAGAAAGATTAAGGGAAATCGGCCTGACGACACTGGAGGACAGGAGGGTCAGGGGAGACATGATAACGACATATAAAATACTGCGTGGAATAGACAAGGTGGACAAGGACAGGATGTTCCAGGGAGGGGACACAGAAACAAGAGGCCACAATTGGAAGTTGAAGACACAAATGAGTCAGAGAGATAGTAGGAAGTATTTCTTCAGTCATAGAGTTGTAAGGCAGTGGAATAGCCTAGAAAATGACGTAGTGGAGGCAGGAACCATACACAGTTTTAAGACGAGGTTTGATAAAGCTCATGGAGCGGGGAGAGAGAGGGTCTAGTAGCAACCGGTGAAGAGGCGGGGCCAGGAGCTAGGACTCGACCCCTGCAACCACAAATAGGTGAGTACAAATAGGTGAGTACACGCACACGCACACACACGCACACCACACACACACACACACAACACACGCACACGCACACGCGCACGCGCACACACACACACACACACACACACACACACACACACACACACACACACACACAGAGCAGGTATGATAAAGCTCACGGCTCAGGAAGAGTGACCTAGTAGCGATCAGTGAAGAGGCGGGGCCAGGAGCTCGGACTCGACCCCCGCAACCTCAACTAGGTGAGTACAACTAGGTGAGTACATACAGGCCTAGTGTCTAATCGACATGTGCCTAGGACAAAATGGTAACTAACACACACGCACACACACACACACGTATATATATATATATATACATGTATATATATATATATATATATATATATATATATATATATATATATATATATATATATATATATTTTTTTATTATCACACTGGCCGATTCCCACCAAGGCAGGGTGGCCCGAAAAAGAAAAACTTTCACCATCATTCACTCCATCACTGTCTTGCCAGAAGGGTGCTTTACACTACAGTTTTTAAACTGCAACATTAACACCCCTCCTTCAGAGTGCAGGCACTGTACTTCCCATCTCCAGGACTCAAGTCCGGCCTGCCGGTTTCCCTGAATCCCTTCATAAATGTTACTTTGCTCACACTCCAACAGCACGTCAAGTATTAAAAACCATTTGTCTCCATTCACTCCTATCAAACACGCTCACGCATGCCTGCTGGAAGTCCAAGCCCCTCGCACACAAAACCTCCTTTACCCCCTCCCTCCAACCCTTCCTAGGCCGACCCCTACCCCACCTTCCTTCCACTACAGACTGATACACTCTTGAAGTCATTCTGTTTCGCTCCATTCTCTCTACATGTCCGAACCACCTCAACAACCCTTCCTCAGCCCTCTGGACAACAGTTTTGGTAATCCCGCACCTCCTCCTAACTTCCAAACTACGAATTCTCTGCATTATATTCACACCACACATTGCCCTCAGACATGACATCTCCACTGCCTCCAGCCTTCTCCTCGCTGCAACATTCATCACCCACGCTTAACACCCATATAAGAGCGTTGGTAAAACTATACTCTCATACATTCCCCTCTTTGCCTCCAAGGACAAAGTTCTTTGTCTCCACAGACTCCTAAATGCACCACTCACTCTTTTTCCCTCATCAATTCTATGATTCACCTCATCTTTCATAGACCCATCTGCTGACACGTCCACTCCCAAATATCTGAATACGTTCACCTCCTCCATACTCTCTCCCTCCAATCTGATATTCAATCTTTCATCACCTAATCTTTTTGTTATCCTCATAACCTTACTCTTTCCTGTATTCACCTTTAATTTTCTTCTTTTGCACACCCTACCAAATTCATCCACCAATCTCTGCAGCTTCTCTTCAGAATCTCCCAAGAGCACAGTGTCATCAGCAAAGAGCAGCTGTGACAACTCCCACTTTGTGTGTGATTCTTTATCTTTTAACTCCACGCCTCTTGCCAAGACCCTCGCATTTACTTCTCTTACAACCCCATCTATAAATATATTAAACAACCACGGTGACATCACACATCCTTGTCTAAGGCCTACTTTTACTGGGAAAAAATTTCCCTCTTTCCTACATACTCTAACTTGAGCCTCACTATCCTCGTAAAAACTCTTCACTGCTTTCAGTAACCTACCTCCTACACCATACACTTGCAACATCTGCCACATTGCCCCCCTATCCACCCTGTCATACGCCTTTTCCAAATCCATAAATGCCACAAAGACCTCTTTAGCCTTATCTAAATACTGTTCACTTATATGTTTCACTGTAAACACCTGGTCCACACACCCCCTACCTTTCCTAAAGCCTCCTTGTTCATCTGCTATCCTATTCTCCGTCTTACTCTTAATTCTTTCAATTATAACTCTACCATACACTTTACCAGGTACACTCAACAGACTTATCCCCCTATAATTTTTGCACTCTCTTTTATCCCCTTTGCCTTTATACAAAGGAACTATGCATGCTCTCTGCCAATCCCTAGGTACCTTACCCTCTTCCATACATTTATTAAATAATTGCACCAACCACTCCAAAACTATATCCCCACCTGCTTTTAACATTTCTATCTTTATCCCATCAATCCCGGCTGCCTTACCCCCTTTCATTTTACCTACTGCCTCACGAACTTCCCCCACACTCACAACTGGCTCTTCCTCACTCCTACAAGATGTTATTCCTCCTTGCCCTATACACGAAATCACAGCTTCCCTATCTTCATCAACATTTAACAATTCCTCAAAATATTCCCTCCATCTTCCCAATACCTCTAACTCTCCATTTAATAACTCTCCTCTCCTATTTTTAACTGACAAATCCATTTGTTCTTTAGGCTTTCTTAACTTGTTAATCTCACTCCAAAACTTTTTCTTATTTTCAACAAAATTTGTTGATAACATCTCACCCACTCTCTCATTTGCTCTCTTTTTACATTGCTTCACCACTCTCTTAACCTCTCTCTTTTTCTCCATATACTCTTCCCTCCTTGCATCACTTCTACTTTGTAAAAACTTCTCATATGCTAACTTTTTCTCCCTTACTACTCTCTTTACATCATCATTCCACCAATCGCTCCTCTTCCCTCCTGCACCCACTTTCCTGTAACCACAAACTTCTGCTGAACACTCTAACACTACATTTTTGAACCTACCCCATACCTCTTCGACCCCATTGCCTATGCTCTCATTAGCCCATCTATCCTCCAATAGCTGTTTATATCTTACCCTAACTGCCTCGTCTTTTAGTTTATAAACCTTCACCTCTCTCTTCCCTGATGCTTCTATTCTCCTTGTATCCCATCTACCTTTTACTCTCAGTGTAGCTACAACTAGAAAGTGATCTGATATATCTGTGGCCCCTCTATAAACATGTACATCCTGAAGTCTACTCAACAGACTTTTATCTACCAATACATAATCCATCAAACTACTGTCATTTCGCCCTACATCATATCGTGTATACTTATTTATCCTCTTTTTCTTAAAATATGTATTACCTATAACTAAACCCCTTTCTATACAAAGTTCAATCAAAGGGCTCCCATTATCATTTACACCTGGCACCCCAAACTTACCTACCACACCCTCTCTAAAAGTTTCTCCTACTTTAGCATTCAGGTCCCCTACCACAATTACTCTCTCACTTGGTTCAAAGGCTCCTATACATTCACTTAACATCTCCCAAAATCTCTCTCTCTCCTCTGCATTCCTCTCTTCTCCAGGTGCATACACGCTTATTATGACCCACTTCTCGCATCCAACCTTTACTTTAATCCACATAATTCTTGAATTTACACATTCATATTCTCTTTTCTCCTTCCATAACTGATCATTTAACATTACTGCTACCCCTTCCTTTGCTCTAACTCTCTCAGATACTCCAGATTTAATCCCATTTATTTCCCCCCACTGAAACTCTCCTACCCCCTTCAGCTTTGTTTCGCTTAGAGCCAGGACATCCAACTTCTTTTCATTCATAACATCAGCAATCATCTGTTTCTTGTCATCCGCACTACATCCACGCACATTTAAGCATCCCAGTTTATAAATATATATATATATATATATATATATATATATATATATATATATATATATATATATATATATATATATATATATATACATTATATATATATACATTATATATATATACATTATATATATATATATATATATATATATATATATATATATATATATATATATATACTATATATATGTATATATATATATATATATATATATATATATATATATATATATATATATATATATATATATATATATATATATATATATATATTCTTCTTCTTTCAACAAACCGGCCGTATCCCACTGAGGCAGGGTGGCCCAAAAAGAAAAACAAAAGTTTCTCTTTTTAAATTTAGTAACTTATACAAGAGAAGGGGTTACTAGCCCCTTGCTCCCATATATATATATATATATATATATATATATATATATATATATATATATATATATATATATATATATATATATGTATATATATATATATGGATAGAGAGATAGATATAATCCTGGTTACAAAATTGCCTACCAACAGTTTTAAACTAATAATAAATATTGCAAGAGATTTTTAAAATTACTTAATTATTCATAAAAATACAAAGGAAAATACATAATGAAGTCATTGCAGGTAAAGTTTACAGGCCAATGATCCGCGAGTCTAGACTCATGACAAACTACGCTATCAAAGAGCGCAAGTGTTCAGTGAATGTGATTATAGTCGGTGATTTTAGTTTGCCAATATCGAAATTGGGCGAGTTGCCCTCCCCCCCTTTCCCCTGTCTCTCCCTCTAATTACCACGAGGCTGAGGTATCAAAGTGATGGACTGTCAGTGTGTCTCTGTTACCTTTAACACTGTTGTGGATACTCCACCTTTGGAAAATTTTTATGACCTTTAGAAGCTTAATTTATCTGCGTCGTTCGTAGTTTTTGTAATGCTAGCGGTAGAATTCCCAGCTTCAGTGTCGGCGATTTGAATCCCCAGGTGGGCGGGGATAGTGAATACATGGTTTTATCTGTGACGGCAGTAACGATACTGATTTTTTTTTTACCAGAGCTTGCTGAGTCTTCTTGATGATTATCTTGTGGTTACCTCCCGGACACTGATCTTGTTGTGTTGTTCACTTGGATACTGAACATGTGGTTACCACCTCTGTGTTGAATGTTGTAATCTTCACCTAGATACTGAACCTTAATTGACCACCTGGGGTACCGATCACGAAGTATTGATCATCAAGTATTAACCACCGAAATAATGGATACTGTTCTTGTTGTTTTAACACATGGATACTAAACTTGTTGTGATATCCTGTATATGCCTTTGATTTGTTTTTTGTTTTTGTTTTTTATTTGCGAGGATCATATTTAGCAATTAATCGTTAATAGTAAGTTGTGTAATCTCTCTGTTGAATGTTAACCTTCTTGCAGTGTTAGGTACTCTCTGACATGTTCCTGCTGTGGAAACTGTTCCATGGACAAAACTATTAACTATCATCTAGTTATTTACACGTAAAATATTGGAGTCCTCATAGATATTATGCAGAGTAAGATTTTCGCAGTTTTCTAAGCACCCGTTGTCTTTCTATAATTTTTTAGTTAATTTCTCTGAATTTTGTAGATGTGTTTTGTATATAACTCAATGGTTTTTGTTCATTACTCATATTGTAAGTACTTCTACTAAATACTTCGGGATTTGTTCAGTACTGGATAAATAAGCGAGCGCTTCACTTTGAGACTAAATCATCTCAGTAGCGAATTTACTCTTTCACGTTAATATGTCATCTTGGGACCCCTAATCCACTGTCATGGAAATCTATAATTTGAGTGTCAATGAAAGTTCCCAGTAATGGATATCTAGCTTTGAGGAAGCTCTTTATGAAAGCTCAATTTTTCATTTTTGCTTCCGAAGTCTTCAAGAAATCTTAACAAAAGTATTGCTTCAATTCGTTCTGAGGTGTTTAATGTTATTTTTATTGTTTCAGTACAAAACAGTCCTGCTGTATGCTGAATTATTAATATTATTTTTCTTCTACTATGAGTGACAATTGTAGCATTTGAGGATGAAGTAATTGTTATGAGTCTGGTGTGTTTATGATCCCTTTAGTTTCCCCTCTCACTGTTTTCTATGACGCTGTCCCATCTGTTAAGATAAGATAAGATTTCGTTCGGATTTTTAACCCCGGAGGGTTAGCCACCCAGGATAACCCAAGAAAGTCAGTGCGTCATCGAGGACTGTCTAACTGTTGACATTTGAGCTAAAAAAAAAAACTCATGGGAGGTTTCTTGATGCTGGTGAGGAGCTCTTGATCTAGGAACTTGGATCTGTGCTCCGGTTGCCTGAATTGAACCTGAATGCCTTCCTTCTCCCCTCCCAGGTGTTGCATAAACCTACGGGTTTAGCGCTACCCAATGATTATAATAATAATGTTGAGGTGAAATCTATTTTACAAGCAGCACTTTTTTCACCTTAAGATACTGAAGCATTTCCAGGATTGTGAGTTAATTACACTATTTCCACTACATGCGCATATCTCTCGCATGTTTACACAAAATTTATTTATTTTTTTTTTTGCCGTGCATGACACCTATTTTGCTTGTAGTGTCGGATACCTGTATCCACTAACTATTGATCGTTCTCTGAGTGCACCCACTTAGTTTCTGATTGTAGTGTCGGATACCTGTATCCACTAACTATTGATCGTTCTCTGAGTGCACCCACTTAGTTTCTGATTGTAGTGTCGGATACCTGTATCCACTAACTATTGATCGTTCTCTGAGTGCACCCACTTAGTTTCTGATTGTAGTGTCGGATACCTGTATCCACTAACTATTGATCGTTCTCTGAGTGCACCCACTTAGTTTCTGATTGTAGTGTCGGATACCTGTGTCCACTAACTATTGATCGTTCTCTGAGTGCACCCACTTAGTTTCTGATTGTAGTGTCGGATACCTGTATCCACTAACTATTGATCGTTCTCTGAGTGCACCCACTTAGTTTCTGATTGTAGTGTCGGATACCTGTATCCACTAACTATTGATCGTTCTCTGAGTGCACCCACTTAGTTTCTGATTGTAGTGTCGGATACCTGTATCCACTAACTATTGATCGTTCTCTGAGTGCACCCACTTAGTTTCTGATTGTAGTGTCGGATACCTGTATCCACTAACTATTGATCGTTCTCTGAGTGCACCCACTTAGTTTCTGATTGTAGTGTCGGATACCTGTATCCACTAACTATTGATCGTTCTCTGAGTGCACCCACTTAGTTTCTGATTGTAGTGTCGGATACCTGTATCCACTAACTATTGATCGTTCTCTGAGTGTACCCACTTAGTTTCTGATATTTCGTTTTCTAGAAATACTGTTTCCATTTTTCGTATTACAGCTTCTGGCCAAGACGGCCTTCCAGCCACACAAGATTGAGTATTGATGATAACAAACCGTGAGACCATAATTTTCCCCTCACTTGTTATCTTGCAGAGATTGTAGCAGCAAGTATTCTCTCTAGGGAATAGTGAAGTGCCCAGATTTTCTTCACTTATTTAAATTAGGATTAGGAAAAGGGGAATATTAGGGAGAAATATCACAACCCATATGTTTATTTTGATCAATACCGTCACTAGTAACCGTGAACATACTGTGAATATAGATGAAATTATACAGTGAAATATATTAAACAGATATTGTGTCAAATATCAACGTGTTACAAGGACATTTTAGCTATAATTGATATATTACATTAATTCAAAGAGGAAATAGATATTTTGTTTATTAAGTTGACGGACTGAACGTACGGTGACAAATGTCAAGTACATTAAGGTATCCCAGTGTCATGTAAGTGATATCGACCATGTGAATTATGTTAATTGGAGCAGGAATTGCATGTAAATACTGGCAAGGATTAAATGTCTGACTAAATGTGTCGATTAGGTTTGAGTGACCCTCTTTTAAGCACAAGTCGTGTGTACTCTGGTAAGCCAAAGCAATATGCCTTAAATCAAGTCCTGTATCCTTTGGCAAACCAGAGCAGTGTCCGGAAACACAAGTTATGCACATAGAAGAAGGAAAAGATAAATAGTAGAGATATTAACATTATTAATATCACCAGCAGCTTGCAACATTAATGTTATCAGGAGCATCTGGAAACATCAGTGATATCAGCAGCTATTAACGTTGTTAATTTTACTAGTAGCTTGTATCATTATACCACCAGCAGCTGGTAACATCAGTGCTACACCTAACAGTTGGTAACATTAACTGTGTCCCTAGCAGTTGGTATATTACAGAACATAGGAATATGATGTAACTCGGTATATGAGCAATAGTGTTAGCTTGTTTAATGTTGCGAGCCAACGAGTTGCAAATATCTTCACTCCATTGATCCATGACAATAAATGTTTGAATTCACGTGAAGAATATTTTTTAAGTGGATGACGTATTCTCTCATTTAAACAAAATTTGTGTGAAGTCAGCTTGGCTATATATCACCCTGGCGCTCTTGTGTTCCAGGCTCGCCGAATACACCACTGGCACACTAGCCAAACTTTTCAATTACTATTATAGTCCAAAGAAAACGATTCTGCAGTAGTCTGTGGTAAAACTTTCCAACATAGCGACAGTTATAACGGGTGGAATTATAGTTAAATCATGGTTTTGAGGGATTGAATCCGTCCTTTACGACACAGTTGTAAGACGAGACACCATACAGTGCTTATCACAGGAGACCAAAGTTTGCTGGAGTGAGGAGCTACGGTCATGAAGGAAGATGATTGGCACTATAAAAATTTTATCGGCAGAAGCTAACGAATTTATAAAGATTATATTATGCTAAATATAGGAAGGATTATTTACTCACTTATTGGGTTGCAAAGGTTGAGTCTCAGCTCCTGGTCCTGCCCTTTGCCATTTTCTGGGGTTACTAACTCTGAGTTTTGTAAGACGTGCTTTACTTGCTCTTAAAATTGTGTATGAAGTCTTACTCGCCTGTACCATTCAACCTCCTGAACACACTCAGGCTGAAGAAATACTTCCTTGGCACAAAAGTAACTCATCTGTGTCTTAACTTCCTGCTGTGCTCTCATTGACTTGTTTCCTGTCTTTCAAACTGCCAATCCCTGTCCACTCTATCAAGTCCTCCGCGAATCTATACTATAATGTCACCAAGTTCACTTCGATTAGACTCGACCAATAGCTCCCAATTCTCCAGTTTCACAAGGGTACCATGCTGGTGAATCGTAATTCAAGATGGGCCAGGGAAGGCGTTACAGGATATTACTTATTAAATTTTGTTTGCGTGCAGACAATTTTGTTGACCTAGTAGATTAGAAAAACAAATCTTGAAATCGCAGGAATCCGTGAAATTACTGGAGAATGTCTCAACCGATTGGCTTCATATTTTCTCCACTAGTGTGGTTTCAAGAACATAAGGTTCACGCTGCTATTGGGTTGCATAAGTTCTAGTCTGCTAGTTTTATTGAATAAATAGAGATAAAGCTTTTTACTCATACAGAATGTTTCTTCTGAGTGACTTAAAAATATTATTTATGATATATTCTACAAGAAGGATGATACTTCAGAAGTTTAGTCATTGAAGGTACAAATTTGAAATTTGACTGAATTGTTAAAAATAAACTGGAATTGGTGAAATTTGATCAATTAATGGCGAATGAGTTTAGTGATGGGCTTCATACTTTAATCATTGGTGGCCTTTATTAAATGAGAGATTGTAACTCACTATAACCTGGGTTAGTTTCAATTTCCCAATTTTAATTAGTAAATTGGTTCCTATTTAATAACAAGAGAATGCCTCTTCTGATCGTCATTAAACCATAAATTCTGGTGCAACTTTATTCGAAGCATTTCAGTAAAATTTCAGATTTGCTTCAACTCGGACTTAATTTATGGGCCTCATTCTTCTTGTAGAATAAATTATCAATAACATTTTAAAGTCAGTTATAAGAAGCATTCTTTGGCTACTGAATAAAAATGAATATCAATAATTATTGAATAAAAATGGCAAATTAGAATTTACGTGACCAAAAGCAGCCCGACCCTTGTATTACAAAGCACCGCACCAGTGGTGAAAATCTGAAGCCGATCAGATGAGTCATTCTCCAGTTAAGGCACGGATTCCAACGATTCTCAGATTTTTTACCATTTTACTACATGAATAAATATGACAGCACGCAGACTATCCTGCTCTAAGATGCATCAGTCATTAAATACTGAAGCCGAGCAGAAGTAAACTGTAATTTATTTAAATTGATATAAGAGAAATATTTTTTTTTTTGGGTTTACAATATTTTATACATAAAATGGTCACATCTACATCTACCTGGGTCATAGAATTAGGAGGCAGCTTCCTTGAACCATTGAAACTACGCAGTATAGTCTAGATGGCCAAAGACTTCAAACCTCACTCAAGGAAAATGATCTGGAGGTGAGTATAACACCGAGCACATCTGAGGCGCACATCAATCAGACAACTGCTGCAGCATACGGGCGTCTGGCAAACCTAAGGATAGCGTTCCGATACCTCAGTAAGGAATCGTTCAGGACTCTGTACACCATTTATTATCAGGCCCATACTGGAGTATGCAGCACCAGTTTGGAATCCACACCTGGTCAAGCACGTCAAGAAATTAGAGAAAGTGCAAAGGTTTGCAACAAGACTAGTCCCAGAGCTAAGGGGATTGTCCTACGAAGAAAAGTTGAGGGAAATCGGCCTGACGACATAGGAGGACAGGAGGGTCAGGGGAGACATGATAACGACATATAAAATACTGCGCAGAATAGACAAGGTGGACAAAGACGGGATGTTCCAGAGATGGGACACAGAAACAAGAGGTCACAATTGGAAGCTGAAGACTCAGATGAATCAAAGGGATGTTAGGAAGTATTTTTTCAGTCATAGTCAGGTAGTGGAATAGCCTAGAAAGTGACGTAGTGGAGGCGGGAACCATACATAGTTTTAAGACGAGGTTTGATAGAGCTCATGGAGCAGGGGGAGAGAGGACCTAGTAGCAATCAGTGAAGAGGCGGGGCCAGGAGCTATGAATCGACCCCTGCAACCACAAAAAGGTGAGTACAAATAGGTGAGTACACACACACACACACACTCACACACACACATACACACACACACACACACACACACACACACACACACACACACACACACACACACACACACACACACACACACACACACACACTTTTCCAGAGATGGGACATAACAATAAGGGGTCCAGGGCCGGGAGAATACCGGCGAATTAAAAAAAAAAAAAAAAAAAAAAAGGGGGTCACAGTTGGAAACTGAAGACTCAGATGAATCACAGGGATGTTAGGGAGTATTTTTTCAGTCACAGAGTTATCAGGAAGTGGAATAGTCTGGGAAGAGATGTAGTGGAGGCAGGATTCATACATAGCTCTAAGAAGAGGTATGATAAAACTTATGAAGCAGCAAGAGTGACCCAGTAGCGGCCAGTGAAGAGGCTGGGCCAGGAGCTGTGACTCGTCCCCTGCAACCACAACTAGGTGAGTATACACACACACACACACACACACACATACACACACACATTGCAACGACATATAGGTGAATATACGTACACACACTCACAAACTCACACATACACACACACACTGCAACGAAATTTACGAAATATAGGTGAGTATACACACTTACACAGTATGTGAGAGTGTAAGCGTGTTTATGTTATCAACTTTAATGTTTCCTCCCTTTCTCTTGGGACAGTCAGAGTTTCAGCTTTTAAACCACAATGATCATTACTGTGGTGGTTGTCGGTAATGGTGTGACACTACCCAGGATTACACGTAAATGCTACATCTTCAGATGTAATGTCCTCGTTAAAGGGATTTTCTTGGGGCGAGTTTGAGATTTTCGTGTGGAAATGAATGTAAAAAATTGGAAAAGACACAAGAGGAGGAAATGATGGAAATGATTACATTACAGGATGAAGAAGCGCTGCTGAATATTGTAATGGTGTGTTTTAAAGGTATTCTCTCTTTAAAAAGACGTGAGCAAACACTAGGACATATTTACTGGAAAATGTTTTCTGTGTTTTAGTGTTTGTCGACGCGCGTTTTTAAACCAATTTGTGGGTAACTATCATCAATATTTATACCTTAAGGTCTTCAAGTACCGGCCTTACCAGTGACTGCTGTTGTGATATTGCGTTTATTACGTCTTTCTGCATAGCTTCGTTAATTATATAACATTTTTTGAAAGGGGTGGACAGGCAAGCTAGCGGAAGGCCTCACTCAGATGACCGAAAGCTTCAGCTGCGGGTCACCATATGACTAAGACCCCCGTTAGGAAACACTTGTCCTGTTTCCTGACAAACCTTACCTAACCTACACTGAACCTCCTCACCTGTGTATTCAGGATCATAATGGTGTATTCCCTAGGTGTCTTAACTGTTCACCTACGTATATGGTATAATGAACTGATGTCTTCCTTATGTCTTCTTTGTAGGGAGGGTTGCAGAATGTGGCTATAGTTTTTAATTCTGTTTTATATGACTGAATCACCTGAATATAAAATGCGAATATATAATGTATGGATAGTGTGTTCCTTAGGTCTTCTCTATATACCTTAATTTCCTGTGCATATCATGTGGTGGGTCTTCCCTATGTAGCTGCCTCACTTCTGTATATAACTATAATAAATAAAAGTATTTTGCCGTTATGAAAGATGCTGCTGATGGCTTGTCTTTCTTTAGTGGCAAGGCTAGGTAGGCGTCTCCCAAAAGTAGATTGTTCCATGCTTTGGTGATTGTTCAGGTATCGTTTACAGTTTTCAAAAGGTCGACCAATCTGAGGACAGGCCGCTCTGGGAATGCTTATCAATGCCCTAATCAGTGGTTCTTAACCATTAAATACAAGTGATACTTGGGATTATATAATAGCAAAGCAAAGGGTGACAGACACTGATCAGTTCAGTCTATCATGTCCGTGAAAGACGAGTAAGACATAATTGCATCAGTTGAGCATCTTTATTGTTGAAACGTTTCGCCTTCGCGGTAGACCTCTTCAGTCAAATAGAGAGAAAGAAAAGAATGGAGGAAGCAGTAGTAGTGGCGAGGTAAAGATGGAGAAATAGTTTGAGGTGGTCAGTTCCTCAGCCTGGAGACAAGCTCAATCTCACAGTCTGGAACAAAGTGAAGGTGAAGCATGAGAATAGTCATATATACTGTCGAGGGTGAAGCGTGGAATGTCTCGTAGATGTTGCAGGGAACACTAGTGAAAGCAAGAGGGCAAGAATTGAGGAGCACTGCAGGAAGGCTAATGGCCCATGTTAGGCAGGTCTTTCTCACTCAACTATCAGCAACAGGAAGTTGGACAAATGATCTTTAGGGATAACAAAGAAAAAAGTCAGAGTTGGCGTAATAAGTTATTTTGAATCAAAACATCATAGTGAGCGCGCGCGCGCGCGTGTGTGTGTGTGTGTGTGTATGTGTGTGTGTGTGTGTGTGTAGGTTGAAAGTAGGGCTTTCGGAAAGGAAAGAAGAGACAGCTAGAGTACCCAGCCACTGGCATACTAACCGAAAATAAAATCTATGTATTTATTGATAAACAGTACAATGAGTCCGAAGGTGATTGGTTGTCAATGGAACTAGACAATTTTCAGAGATACACTAGGTACCCATCCACGTTACATCTATGTGTGACTCTTGTGTGGCCAATATGCAGCCGCATGAGAGCATTTCCCGGAAAACAAGAGCGATGAACTTACGTCAGCAAAGAACTGAACTGTGGTTTAATTAAGCTCTGAGGAATCTGCCAAGCGGTTTGAGTCGGAGAGTACAGAAACAGAAAGACAAGGAGTGTGGATGATGGCTTCAAGAAGCGTATGAACAACAATGCCGTGAAAATACTAGCCATATCTTGTAAACGAGCCTGTACAACACTGTTCGGAATATAGTTATGTACCCTACACCACCAGGGAATCTAAACCCTTCAGCATACACAAAATTAACGGGTTAGTGTAACTGAAAATGATCAAGATAGAGGGAGAGCATGTCCATAGGAGAGAATGAAAATTGAACAGAAAAAAAGAAAAGAAATGAACAGAGTGAACAGAGAACGGGGTCAGATTCAGGAAAGCAATTAGAGTCTGAAGACAAAGATTGAAGAACTTGAACAAAGGAAGAGATTTTATTAACGTCTTTCATCAGTCGTGTGGTCACAGGATCGTGAAATGGAATCAGAGTAGAGTGTAGTGAAGGCATTGTTGTTGAAGTAGGTGAGAACACCTCCTCATAATCAAGCCTAAATATAACCAAGTCCGTATAAAGGTGAAGACTTTATTACAGCACCTCCCGCTTAATAATTTTAAAGAAATTCACTGTGCTAAGACACTTAGCTTTCAGGATTGTCTCGTGTTATTGCACTGACATTCTTCAGTCAAAGCAGAGGACGTAATCGGGAAAGCACACAGGAAGAGTACGAAACGAAATAAGAGGACGCCACGTTATTATGAGTTCCTTTTAGATGCTAAAAACTTTCCGACAGGTGATGTTGCTCAGCTACACCCGCTCTAAGATTGTGAAAATATTTACATATAAGGTTTGAAGAGAAGCTGTTACTGATCTAACACTACAATGTCGATCATTCATAAAGTCCTCGAGATAAGTGGGAACTTGCTTTGAAAGTAAAAAAAAAAAAAATAGACGTAAGATATCGCTTTATCATATTGTAATTATTTTAAAAGTCGAAAAAGACTGCCACCACTAACCGAACTTTGATAAGGGCATCGTGAATGTCCGCATCCAGTCAGAGTGAAGGATCAATAGCAGAAGAATCTCTTCTGTATCCAAATTGGTGTTTGTGTATACAGAAGTATCTCTTCCAAGTACCACGTTAGTCTTTTGTTAAAATGTGTGTTTTGTTTAGTAACATACAAATGGAACAAATAAGAATATGAATAAACAAATAATAAAAAAACAAACACAATGAAATATATTTTCTCGTTAGGTTCAAAATGCGTTTTGCGAAATTGTATACACAAATTTTCGCTGGCCTTATTCGGCAAGAAGAGCGTTACGATTTAAGCCAAAATTGCAAGTTTTACCTATACGGCACAACACACACACACACACACACACACACACACACACACACATATATATATATATATGTCGTGCCGAATATGTAAAACTGGTCAATTAGCAAGAACTCATTTAAAATTAAGTCCTTTCTAAAAAAACTTTTTTGTAAGTTTAAAGATATATTTTTTCATTAATGTTAAAGTAAAAATTAATAATTTTGCACTAAAAGAATCTTAGGAAACTTACCTAACCTTATTATAACAAGAACAATTTATTTTAGCCTAACCCAACTAAATATATTTTAGATTTGTTTACAATAATTTAAAACTAAACAAACACAGGGAAAAATATTTTTTTCGTTAGATTAAGAATGATTTTGGCGAAATTATTGCATACACAAATTTCCGCTTGTCCTATATGGCAAGATAAGAGTTGCTATTTAATAACCTTAAATAGTCCAAACGTATATATACGTTTTTTCAACATCTGAAAGTATGTAAAAAATGTAGATCTTCTTTTTTGTTTTACGTCTGAAAACGTGTAAAGAAAACTTTTATCTACATTTTTTTTGTTACATTTGAAAATATGCAAAAAAAAGTAGATCTACTTTTGTAGCACTACGAATTTGAACGTCGATCTGTTTGGACCGTTTAAGGGTTAAGCCAAGATCGCAAGTTCTGCCTATTCGGCACGACATATATAAATATATATATATATATAAATATATATATATATAAATATAAATATATATATATATATGTATAAATATAAGTAGTGAATTTTTCCTCTGGGGGGTCTCTTCCGGAAAAGGCCTTCCTCTGGGAGGTCTCCTCCGGTTTGGGCCTTCCTCTGGGAGGTCTCTTCCGGTTTAGGCCTTCCACTGAGCGAGGTATCCGGTCTAGGACCAGCAGCTGGAGGGTCACCTTTTCACACCTAGGTGTTACTTCCGGTTTTGACCATGACCTCGCCCTCGAGACTACCTCACCCTTGACCCCCCAACCAATACCCCCGCCCACGACCCCCCCCCCCCTCGCGACTCCCCCCTTCGCGCCGCGCGCCCCGCGCGCCCGCCCGCGCGCCCGCCCGCGCCCTTCGCGACCCCCGCCCGCGCCCGCCCGCGCGCCCGCCCGCGCCCTTCGCGACCCGCCGCCCGCGCCTTCTGCTGCACCTTCTGCAGCGTCATCCGGATCGCCCCCCGCGCCTCGAATTTTTTTTCTTATGATCTCCTTGGATCAAGGTTTTTGGATTCTCCCCTATGGGGTTTCGAATTTTTTTTTTTTCTTATGATCTCCTCAGATCAAATTTTTGAGGTTCCCCCTCCCACTTTCACCCCCCATCCCAAAATTTCTCGATATTACCAAGTTTTTGGATTCCCCCCTATGGGGGTTTCGAAAGTCTCCATCTCCTCAGATCAAATTTTTAAGGTTCCCCCTCCCACTTTCACCCCCCACCCCCAAAAATTTCTCGATATCAAAGTCTCCACTTCCTCGGATCCCCCCTCCCACTTTCACCCACCCCCCCACCTCAAATTTTTCTCGACAATACCATGACTCCATCTCCTCGGATCGAGTTTTTTGGATCCCCCCTCTGGGGGTAAGCATGCTTACTACAGGTCTAAACATCTTCCCCTTATTATTTTAAAATGAACTAAAAGTTTCCTCTCATTAAGTCAAATGAACTAAGAAGGGTGTTTACTCGGCGGTCAGTGACGTCACACATACAAGCTAAATCTTGTCGACTTACCCCTATGTCAGTGACGTCACGTGTTGACCCAGAACACAGGCTGAATCTTGTCGATCCTTTTAGTTAATAAGGGGACATAGTAGTGACGTCACACGCACACAGGTTGAAACTTGTCGATCCTTTTAGTTTATTCAAGTTAATAAGGGGACACAATACATCAGAAAGGCACATTTTTTCGTTAATGCCCACAATTTCTTTACAACACAAGTCTAGACATTTTTCATCTCAGGTCACTCCCCACGAAGTAACCTCCTCCCCACCCTCCCAAACCCTCACACTCCAACCAACACCTCACAATTTTTCACTCACAACCCCATTTTTTCTCGTTTTAACCCTTTTTGTTCATTAAAGTTAATAAGGGGACACAGTACATCAGAAAGTCACCACATCGCTTACATCCACTTTCGTTAAATTCACTACTCACAATTTTACATATTACGAAGTTAAATACGCACTTTTACTTTGAACATCTTCAAAACACTCATAAATCATTTGAATACTCACAAAAAAATACCTTTATACATTTCCAAACAACACTGAAATACTCCAAAAACATCATTCGAACACCCCCAAATCACCTCTGAATACTCCCAGAACACCTTCATAAGTACTCTTGCACATCATTTGAACACCTTCATAAGTACTCTCATAATCATTTGTACACCTTCAAAAAACACCTTTGAATACTCACATAAACACCCTTGATCACCTTCAAAACACCTTTGAATAACCTCAAAACACCTTTGAACACCTTCAAAACACCCTTGAACACCCTTGATCACCTTCAAAAAAACAACATTTGAACACACTCAAAACACCTTTGAACACCTTTGAACATTTCCAAACAACACTGAAACACTTCCAAAAACACCATTTGAGTACTCCCAAATACACCACTGAATACTAAAACACCACTGAATACACTCAAAACACCACCAAAATCACCATGAAACACTTCCAAAAAACACAATTTGAGTACTCCCAATTACACCACTGAATACTACTAAAACACCGCTGAATTCAATCAAAACACCCTTCAACACCTTCAAAACACCTTTGAACACCTTTGAACATTTCCAAAAACACTATTTGAGTACTCCCAATTACACCACTGATTACTACTAAAACACCGCTGAATTCAATCAAAACACCCTTCAACACCTTCAAACACCCTTGAACACCTTCAAAACACTCTTGAACACCTTCAAAAACACCTTTGAACATTTCCAAAACACTATTTGAGTACTCCCAATTACACCACTGATTACTACTAAAACACCGCTGAATTCAATCAAAACACCCTTCAACACCTTCAAACACCCTTGAACACCTTCAAAACACTCTTGAATACCTTCAAAAACACCTTTGAACATTTCCAATCAACACTGAAACACTTCCAAAAAAACACAATTTGAGTACTCCCAATTACACCACTGAATACTACTAAAACACCGCTGAATTCAATCAAAACACCCTTCAACACCTTCAAAACACCTTTGAACACCTTCAAAACACATTTGAACACCTTCAAAACACTCTCATAATCATTTGAACACACTCAAAACACCTTTGAATAACCTCAAAACACCTTTGAACACCTTCAAAACACCTTTGAACATTTCCAATCAACACTGAAACACTTCCAAAAAACACAATTTGAGTACTCCCAATTACACCACTGAATACTACTAAAACACCGCTGAATTCAATCAAAACACCCTTCAACACCTTCAAAACACCTTTGAACACCTTTGAACACCTTCAAAAAAAAACATTTGAACACACTCAAAACACCTTTGAATAACCTCAAAACACCTTTGAACACCTTCAAAACACCCTTGAACACCCTTGATCACCTTCAAAAAAACAACATTTGAACACACTCAAAACACCTTTGAACACCTTTGAACATTTCCAAACAACACTGAAACACTTCCAAAAACACCATTTGAGTACTCTCAAATACACCACTGAATACTAAAACACTACTGAATACACTCAAAACACCACCAAAATCACCATAAACTAAGATCAACACCCACATCCCACAACACCCACAATTTTTTCTCGTTTTATCTAATTTCATCAGAAAGTCACAACACCCACACCTCCCATTTTTTTTTCTCGTTTTAACCCTTTTAGTTCATTAAAGTTAATAAGGGGACACACTACATCAGAAAAAGTCACAAAAACAACCCACTTATAACGTCTTTTCGGTATCTCTAGTTCGACAACAACACCCACATCCCACAACACCCACATCCCACATCCCACACACACACACACAGACACACACACACACACACACACACACACACACACACATCCCTAACCTAGCCTAACCTAACCTAACTTATCCTAACCTAACCTAACCTAACCTAACCTAACCTAACCTAACCTAACTTATCCTAACCTAGCCTAACCTAACCTAACCTAACCTTACCTAACTTATCCTAACCTAACCTAACCTAGCCTAACCTAACCTAACTTAACCTAACCTAACCTAACCTAACCGAACCTACCCTAACCTAACCTTACCTAACATAACCTAACCTAACCTAGCCTAACCTAACCTAACTTAACCTAACCTAACCTAACCTAGCCTAACCTAACTTAACCTAACCTAACCTAACCTAACCTACCCTAACCTAACCTAACCTAACCTATCTTAACCTTACCTAACCTAACCTAGCCGAACCTATCCTAACCTAACCTAAAATATATTGGAACACTTCCAAAATACATTAGAGTACTCCAGAATTACTTTGAACGACTCCATTTTTTTTTGGATATTTCCAAATTAGTTTTGAAAACTTTATCGTAAAATCGAGCATTATTTTCTTGTTGGTAAACACACTCAATGGTAGAAATATTTACTCGATTTCCGAATAGAAACACTTTCCTCGCTCTGAGAGACTCATTGTGGGTCACCCCTTCCCCCCCAACACCACTGGGTAATGCGGTTCACACCCAAGGTAGAACATAACACCTGCGTCAACTCAGGACAGACAGACGCCATGAAATGCAGGTAACATCCAAGGTAGAAAATCATCTCTTTCCAGACCAACTGTCTATCCTAACCTAACCTAACCTAACCTAACCTAATTCCTAACCTAACCTCACCTAACCGAACCTAACCTAACTCCATCAATCACCTCTATCCTAACCTAACCTAACCTAACCTAACCCAACCTAACTCCATCAAACACCTCTATCCTAACCTAACCTAACCTATCCTAACCTAACCTAACTCCATCAAACACCTCGAATACTACCTAACTTAACCTAACCTAACCTTACCTAACCTACCGAACCTAACCTAACCTAACCTAACCTATCCTAACCTGTCCTAACCTAACCTAACCTAACCTATCCTAAGCTAACCTAACCTAACCTAACCTAACTTATCCTAAGCTAACCTAACCTAACTTATCCTAACCTAACCTATCCTAACCTAACCTAACCTAAAATAACGAACCTAACCTAACTTATCCTAATCTAATCTAACCTAACCTAACTTATCCTAACCTAACCTAACTTATCCTAACCTAACCTAACCTAACCTAACCTAAAATAACCTAACCTAACTTATCCTAACCTACTCACTTTACTTTGAACACCTTCAAAACACTCTCATACATCATTTGAGACCCCCTTTTCTCAATATCTCTCATCCACAACCTTTATCATCTCACTACAGAACAACCCCAAGATTACTTCGAACACTCTCATAAAGCATTTGAGTACTCACATAAACACTTTTGAACATTTCCAAACAACACTGAAGCACTTCCAAAATATCATTTTGATTACTCCCAAATAATATTTGACAGCTCTAATTTATCTACACTTACACATTTCATTAAATTACATCTCATCCCCCCAAACTCCTCCCTCATTCTCCAGACTTTACAACATTAGCACAAAAAAAACTAACTCATACACTTATGACATGAGACATTACCATATCTAACACACTGACTAACTTTGAACCAACTCTGAACACCACTGATCTTCTTCAAAAAATGCTCTGCTCATCATTTGAACACCTTCAAAAAAACACCATCAAACACCTCCGAATACTCCCAAAAAACACTACTGATTACTACCAAATCACCACTGAATACTACCAATCACCGTCAAAATCACCAGAAACTAAGTTTAACATCACCATCTAACATCCTTTTTATAGAAATCCCCTCAAATCACTATAACCAAGAACTCCCTCCCCATTTGGCGCATGAAAAAAAAAAAGCATGAACACAAACCTAATACGCAAACACTTAGTACATGATCACCATCAACTGAAAACATATCTTGTACACACACATAATATAAGACAATCACCAACTACAATCACCCATGTTCACTTACCTCAAAATCACTAATATCACAGAAAACAATCATTTTTATAAACATTTCACACACACACACACAAAAAAAAATCATATTTGACAATATCTAAGCGCACTCACCTCACTACCACCAACACACGATGTCTCACCTCACAGGACCGACGAGCTCACCTCCAGTGACGTCACACTCCCATTGTGTTACTTGGTGGTTGGTAACATCACACCTAACCCCCCTTGTTTCAACCTGTTGTACCCTACATTATCTAAGAACACTATATCCAAGACGATTACCAGATTTTATGATCCCCAACACCAAGATCACAGAAAACACACATTTTTATAATTATTCACACAAAAATCACGATCACCAATTCCATATCATGTTTACCGTCATCTATCAACACTAATCACCAAGATCACCAAAAAATCTAAGATCATGCATCTCAAAACTACTATGATCACTGAAAACACTTATTTTTTAAACATTCGCACAAAAATAAGACATACACAAAAATACCACAACACTTCCACCAACATCTATAACATAACATGAGCACTATAACATATCACTATCACAAAAAAAAAATAATACACAGACACCCACATATTATACATTTCAATTGCAAATTTAAGACATGAGACATACACACCAAATCTAAGACATTCACCTCCAACTAAGACATACACATCACCCTTAAAACTTCCTTATTCATTCCGTATATCTCCTAGAGCTGTTTTAACCCCGACGGTTCCATCACGACGTAGGAGCCAGAGGAACCATCACCACTCCAACACCACCTACTACACTCTGGCTCCTACGTCGTGGTGGATCCGTCGGGGTTAAAACAACTCTAGGAGATATACGGAATGAATAAGGAAGTTTTAAGGGTGATGTGTATGTCTTAGTTGGAGGTGAATGTCTTAGATTTGGTGTGTATGTCTCATGTCTTAAATTTGCAATTGAAATGTATAATATGTGGGTGTCTGTGTATTATTTTTTTTGTGATAGTGATATGTTATAGTGCTCATGTTATGTTATAGATGTTGGTGGAAGTGTTGTGGTATTTTTGTGTATGTCTTATTTTTGTGCGAATGTTTAAAAAATAAGTGTTTTCAGTGATCATAGTAGTTTTGAGATGCATGATCTTAGATTTTTTGGTGATCTTGGTGATTAGTGTTGATAGATGACGGTAAACATGATATGGAATTGGTGATCGTGATTTTTGTGTGAATAATTATAAAAATGTGTGTTTTCTGTGATCTTGGTGTTGGGGATCATAAAATCTGGTAATCGTCTTGGATATAGTGTTCTTAGATAATGTAGGGTACAACAGGTTGAAACAAGGGGGGTTAGGTGTGATGTTACCAACCACCAAGTAACACAATGGGAGTGTGACGTCACTGGAGGTGAGCTCGTCGGTCCTGTGAGGTGAGACATCGTGTGTTGGTGGTAGTGAGGTGAGTGCGCTTAGATATTGTCAAATATGATTTTTTTTTTTTTTGTGTGTGTGTGAAATGTTTATAAAAATGATTGTTTTCTGTGATATTAGTGATTTTGAGGTAAGTGAACATGGGTGATTGTAGTTGGTGATTGTCTTATATTATGTGTGTGTACAAGATATGTTTTCAGTTGATGGTGATCATGTACTAAGTGTTTGCGTATTAGGTTTGTGTTCATGCTTTTTTTTTTTCATGCGCCAAATGGGGAGGGAGTTCTTGGTTATAGTGATTTGAGGGGATTTCTATAAAAAGGATGTTAGATGGTGATGTTAAACTTAGTTTCTGGTGATTTTGACGGTGATTGGTAGTATTCAGTGGTGATTTGGTAGTAATCAGTAGTGTTTTTTGGGAGTATTCGGAGGTGTTTGATGGTGTTTTTTTGAAGGTGTTCAAATGATGAGCAGAGCATTTTTTGAAGAAGATCAGTGGTGTTCAGAGTTGGTTCAAAGTTAGTCAGTGTGTTAGATATGGTAATGTCTCATGTCATAAGTGTATGAGTTAGTTTTTTTTGTGCTAATGTTGTAAAGTCTGGAGAATGAGGGAGGAGTTTGGGGGGATGAGATGTAATTTAATGAAATGTGTAAGTGTAGATAAATTAGAGCTGTCAAATATTATTTGGGAGTAATCAAAATGATATTTTGGAAGTGCTTCAGTGTTGTTTGGAAATGTTCAAAAGTGTTTATGTGAGTACTCAAATGCTTTATGAGAGTGTTCGAAGTAATCTTGGGGTTGTTCTGTAGTGAGATGATAAAGGTTGTGGATGAGAGATATTGAGAAAAGGGGGTCTCAAATGATGTATGAGAGTGTTTTGAAGGTGTTCAAAGTAAAGTGAGTAGGTTAGGATAAGTTAGGTTAGGTTATTTTAGGTTAGGTTAGGTTAGGTTAGGTTAGGATAAGTTAGGTTAGGTTAGGATAAGTTAGGTTAGGTTAGATTAGATTAGGATAAGTTAGGTTAGGTTCGTTATTTTAGGTTAGGTTAGGTTAGGATAGGTTAGGTTAGGATAAGTTAGGTTAGGTTAGCTTAGGATAAGTTAGGTTAGGTTAGGTTAGGTTAGCTTAGGATAGGTTAGGTTAGGTTAGGTTAGGACAGGTTAGGATAGGTTAGGTTAGGTTAGGTTAGGTTCGGTAGGTTAGGTAAGGTTAGGTTAGGTTAAGTTAGGTAGTATTCGAGGTGTTTGATGGAGTTAGGTTAGGTTAGGATAGGTTAGGTTAGGTTAGGATAGAGGTGTTTGATGGAGTTAGGTTGGGTTAGGTTAGGTTAGGTTAGGTTAGGATAGAGGTGATTGATGGAGTTAGGTTAGGTTCGGTTAGGTGAGGTTAGGTTAGGAATTAGGTTAGGTTAGGTTAGGTTAGGTTAGGATAGACAGTTGGTCTGGAAAGAGATGATTTTCTACCTTGGATGTTACCCGCATTTCATGGCGTCTGTCTGTCCTGAGTTGACGCAGGTGTTATGTTCTACCTTGGGTGTGAACCGCATTACCCAGTGGTGTTGGGGGGGAAGGGGTGACCCACAATGAGTCTCTCAGAGCGAGGAAAGTGTTTCTATTCGGAAATCGAGTAAATATTTCTACCATTGAGTGTGTTTACCAACAAGAAAATAATGCTCGATTTTACGATAAAGTTTTCAAAACTAATTTGGAAATATCCAAAAAAAAATGGAGTCGTTCAAAGTAATTCTGGAGTACTCTAATGTATTTTGGAAGTGTTCCAATATATTTTAGGTTAGGTTAGGATAGGTTCGGCTAGGTTAGGTTAGGTAAGGTTAAGATAGGTTAGGTTAGGTTAGGTTAGGGTAGGTTAGGTTAGGTTAGGTTAGGTTAAGTTAGGTTAGGCTAGGTTAGGTTAGGTTAGGTTAAGTTAGGTTAGGTTAGGCTAGGTTAGGTTAGGTTATGTTAGGTAAGGTTAGGTTAGGGTAGGTTCGGTTAGGTTAGGATAGGTTAGGTTAAGTTAGGTTAGGTTAGGCTAGGTTAGGTTAGGTTAGGATAAGTTAGGTAAGGTTAGGTTAGGTTAGGTTAGGCTAGGTTAGGATAAGTTAGGTTAGGTTAGGTTAGGTTAGGTTAGGTTAGGTTAGGATAAGTTAGGTTAGGTTAGGCTAGGTTAGGGATGTGTGTGTGTGTGTGTGTGTGTGTGTGTGTGTGTGTCTGTGTGTGTGTGTGTGTGGGATGTGGGATGTGGGTGTTGTGGGATGTGGGTGTTGTTGTCGAACTAGAGATACCGAAAAGACGTTATAAGTGGGTTGTTTTTGTGACTTTTTCTGATGTAGTGTGTCCCCTTATTAACTTTAATGAACTAAAAGGGTTAAAACGAGAAAAAAAAATGGGAGGTGTGGGTGTTGTGACTTTCTGATGAAATTAGATAAAACGAGAAAAAATTGTGGGTGTTGTGGGATGTGGGTGTTGATCTTAGTTTATGGTGATTTTGGTGGTGTTTTGAGTGTATTCAGTGGTGTTTTAGTATTCAGTGGTGTATTTGGGAGTACTCAAATGGTGTTTTTGGAAGTGTTTCAGTGTTGTTTGGAAATGTTCAAAGGTGTTCAAAGGTGTTTTGAGTGTGTTCAAATGTTGTTTTTTTGAAGGTGATCAAGGGTGTTCAAGGGTGTTTTGAAGGTGTTCAAAGGTGTTTTGAGGTTATTCAAAGGTGTTTTGAGTGTGTTCAAATGTTTTTTTTTGAAGATGTTCAAAGGTGTTCAAAGGTGTTTTGAAGGTGTTGAAGGGTGTTTTGATTGAATTCAGCGGTGTTTTAGTAGTATTCAGTGGTGTAATTGGGAGTACTCAAATTGTGTTTTTTGGAAGTGTTTCAGTGTTGATTGGAAATGTTCAAAGGTGTTTTGAAGGTGTTCAAAGGTGTTTTGAGGTTATTCAAAGGTGTTTTGAGTGTGTTCAAATGATTATGAGAGTGTTTTGAAGGTGTTCAAATGTGTTTTGAAGGTGTTCAAAGGTGTTTTGAAGGTGTTGAAGGGTGTTTTGATTGAATTCAGCGGTGTTTTAGTAGTATTCAGTGGTGTAATTGGGAGTACTCAAATTGTGTTTTTTTTGGAAGTGTTTCAGTGTTGATTGGAAATGTTCAAAGGTGTTTTTTGAAGGTATTCAAGAGTGTTTTGAAGGTGTTCAAGGGTGTTTGAAGGTGTTGAAGGGTGTTTTGATTGAATTCAGCGGTGTTTTAGTAGTAATCAGTGGTGTAATTGGGAGTACTCAAATAGTGTTTTGGAAATGTTCAAAGGTGTTTTTGAAGGTGTTCAAGAGTGTTTTGAAGGTGTTCAAGGGTGTTTGAAGGTGTTGAAGGGTGTTTTGATTGAATTCAGCGGTGTTTTAGTAGTAATCAGTGGTGTAATTGGGAGTACTCAAATAGTGTTTTTGGAAATGTTCAAAGGTGTTCAAAGGTGTTTTGAAGGTGTTGAAGGGTGTTTTGATTGAATTCAGCGGTGTTTTAGTAGTATTCAGTGGTGTAATTGGGAGTACTCAAATTGTGTTTTTTGGAAGTGTTTCATGGTGATTTTGGTGGTGTTTTGAGTGTATTCAGTGGTGTTTTAGTATTCAGTGGTGTATTTGGGAGTACTCAAATGGTGTTTTTGGAAGTGTTTCAGTGTTGTTTGGAAATGTTCAAAGGTGTTCAAAGGTGTTTTGAGTGTGTTCAAATGTTGTTTTTTTGAAGGTGATCAAGGGTGTTCAAGGGTGTTTTGAAGGTGTTCAAAGGTGTTTTGAGGTTATTCAAAGGTGTTTTGAAGGTGATCAAGGGTGTTTATGTGAGTATTCAAAGGTGTTTTTTGAAGGTGTACAAATGATTATGAGAGTACTTATGAAGGTGTTCAAATGATGTGCAAGAGTACTTATGAAGGTGTTCTGGGAGTATTCAGAGGTGATTTGGGGGTGTTCGAATGATGTTTTTGGAGTATTTCAGTGTTGTTTGGAAATGTATAAAGGTATTTTTTTGTGAGTATTCAAATGATTTATGAGTGTTTTGAAGATGTTCAAAGTAAAAGTGCGTATTTAACTTCGTAATATGTAAAATTGTGAGTAGTGAATTTAACGAAAGTGGATGTAAGCGATGTGGTGACTTTCTGATGTACTGTGTCCCCTTATTAACTTTAATGAACAAAAAGGGTTAAAACGAGAAAAAATGAGGTTGTGAGTGAAAAATTGTGAGGTGTTGGTTGGAGTGTGAGGGTTTGGGAGGGTGGGGAGGAGGTTACTTCGTGGGGAGTGACCTGAGATGAAAAATGTCTAGACTTGTGTTGTAAAGAAATTGTGGGCATTAACGAAAAAATGTGCCTTTCTGATGTATTGTGTCCCCTTATTAACTTGAATAAACTAAAAGGATCGACAAGTTTCAACCTGTGTGCGCGTGACGTCACTACTATGTCCCCTTATTAACTAAAAGGATCGACAAGATTCAGCCTGTGTTCTGGGTCAACACGTGACGTCACTGACATAGGGGTAAGTCGACAAGATTTAGCTTGTATGTGTGACGTCACTGACCGCCGAGTAAACACCCTTCTTAGTTCATTTGACTTAATGAGAGGAAACTTTTAGTTCATTTTAAAATAATAAGGGGAAGATGTTTAGACCTGTAGTAAGCATGCTTACCCCCAGAGGGGGGATCCAAAAAACTCGATCCGAGGAGATGCAGTCATGGTATTGTCGAGAAAAATTTGAGGTGGGGGGTGGGTGAAAGTGGGAGGGGGATCCGAGGAAGTGGAGACTTTGATATCGAGAAATTTTGGGGTTGGGGGGGGGTGAAAGTGGGAGGGGGAACCTTAAAAATTTGATCTGAGGAGATGGAGACTTTCGAAACCCCCATAGGGGGGAATCCAAAAACTTGGTAATATCGATAAATTTTGGGATGGGGGGTGAAAGTGGGAGGGGGAACCTCAAAAATTTGATCTGAGGAGATCATAAGAAAAAAAAAAAATTCGAAACCCCATAGGGGAGAATCCAAAAACCTTGATCCAAGGAGATCATAAGAAAAAAATTTCGAGGCGCGGGGGGCGATCCGGATGACGCTGCAGAAGGTGCAGCAGAAGGCGCGGGCGGGCGCGCGGGCGGGCGCGCGGGCGGGGCGCGCGGGGGTCGCGAAGGGCAGGCGCGCGGGCGGGCGCGCGGGCGGGCGGGCGGGGCGCGCGGCGCGATGGCGGGGTCGCGAAGGGGGGGGGGTCGTGGGTGGGGGTATTGGTTGGGGGGTCAAGGGTGAGGTAGTCTCGAGGGCGAGGTCATGGTCAAAACCGGAAGTAACACCTAGGTGTGAAAAGGTGACCCTCCAGCCGCTGGTCCTAGACCGGATACCTCGCTCAGTGGAAGGCCTAAACCGGAAGAGACCTCCCAGAGGAAGGCCCAAACCGGAGGAGACCTCCCAGAGGAAGGCCTTTTCCGGAAGAGACCCCCCAGAGGAAAAATCCACTACTTATATATATATATATATATATATATATATATGTATATATATATATATATGTATATATATGTATATATATATATATATATATGTATATATATATATATATATATATATATATATATATGTCGTGCCGAATAGGCAGAACTTGCGATCTTGGCTTAAATAGCAACGCTCATCTTGCCATATAGGACAAGTGAAAATTTGTGTATGCAATAATTTCGCCAAAATCATTCTGAACCTAACGAAAAAATATATTTCACTGTGTTTGTTTAGTATTAAAATATTGTAAACAAATCTAAAATATATTTAGTTGGGTTAGACTAAAATAAATTGCGCTTGTTATAATAAGGTTAGGTAAGTTTTCTAAGTTCCTTTTGGTGCAAAATTATAAATTTTTACATCAACATTAATGAAAAAAATATATCTTTAAACGTATAAAAGAAAATTTTAGAAAGGACTTAGTTCTTGTTAATTGACCAGTTTTGCATATTCGGCACGACATATATATATATATATATGTATATATATATATATATATATATATATATATATATATATATATATATATATATATATATATATATATATATATATATATATATACATAACATGTTATATGTTAACGAGGGAGCGACCAGTCAGTGCATCCTCCCCCACTCCTCGGGGGTGGGTGGAATTGGCGCGGTGTGTATCTAGACAGTGAGTGAACTTATTGGTTCAGCAGTGCCCATACCCACATTGTTCATAGTGTACATGGGAAACATAATGTATGTATTGTAAGACAGAGTGAACAATATATAGTGTGCAAGTCCATGTGTACTGTACTCCCCGGGATAACCCCTCTCAGCAACCTGCGCCTCCCCCACCCAAATCCCAGAGGAAGTTTTCCCCTTCCCCTCCCAGCCCCTCCCAGCCCCTCCCAAGCCCCTCAAACTCCACCAGGCCACCACGGTCAAGTTCACTACCTTCCACGCACCATACCCACCCAGCATGTCATACTCCACTCTTATTGTCTAGTCTAGCAGATGGATGCCAACCTGGAGGAAGGAAGCAGCCAGGGAAATGGCACTGCTGGCAATAGTAGGAGAGGCAAGTGTCGGTCATGCTTACAGCTTCGTTGTCTCAACTCTAATGGTTTCCTCCGCAAACATGGTAGTTGCCCTGGTTCAGGATGTCCTCCTGTGGAAAGTGATGATCCAGAGCCACCTCAGGAACCTGAACCCACTCCAGCAGATCTCATCTCATCAGACAATATCTTGGAAGCAATTAAAGCAACAGGTACGAGGACACTCATACATATTCCCAAAGCAGCCCGTCCTCACGCATCTGGGAAACTTACAAACCTCCTGAAAAAAGTAAACGATGGCTCCACTATCTTAAATGTTCCACCAACCATCAAGGCATGGCACAACTTGCTACTTTTTGGCAATGTCTGCTTAGCTGTGCCGGAAAGAAGGGGAAAGAGACTCGCCTCAATGATAATTAAATCCTTAAGAGATTTTCCTAGAGCTGATAACATCATTCGCCTTCCCCGTCAACACAAAAAAGGGAGAGGCAGAACCCCCACTCATTCCACTGACAGTGAAAAGTCAGAGTCCAGGTGAGCAAGAAAATTGAAGAGGGCAACACAGTAAGGCAATCAGAATTATTACCAGTGAAAATACAGTTGCTCCCATGGATGCTGACATGGCTGAAGCACTTAGAGGAAAGCACCCTGCCAGGGAAACCAGGGGCACCAACAGTTCCAACACCTCTGTCCCCACTGTGGAACCATTGATTGCTGAAGACTCAGACATTTACAAAGCAATAATGTCATTCCCATCTGGCTCTGCTGGGGGTTACACTGGAATAAGGCCACAGCATTTAAAGGAAATGGTTAATCCAGTTATTGGGGAAATTGCAGAGACACTGCTTTCAGAGATCACAAGGTTCATCAACAATTCCTTGGCCGGTCTAATTCCTGATGAAATTAGACCTTTCTTTTTTGGTGCAACACTTTGAGCACTTAAAAAAAAAAAGGATGGAGGATTTCGGCCAATTGCAGTAGACAACACATTACGCCGCCTCGTATCCAAAGCTGCTGTCCGAAGTATTCGTGCACAGGCAGCCATGATGCTTCAACCAAACCAGCTTGGTTTTGTGGTCTCTCAAGGAAGTGAAGCAGCGGTTCATGCAACAAGGGCATATATCAACAACCTGCGTGAGGGCAATGCAGTGGTAAAATTAGATTTCAAGAATGCATTCAATCTCCTGAAAAGAGAAGTGGCATTAGCAGCAGTACAAGAACATTTCCCTCGTCTTTTCCGTTTTGTTGCAGCTGGGTATAGCAAGGAATCAATGCTTCTCTTCGGAGAGCATGAAATCACATCATCGGAGGGTGTCCAACAAGGAGATCCTCTTGCAACATTTCTCTTCTGTATAGCAGTTAGGGAAATCACAGACTGACCAGCGAGCTAAACATCTGGTTCCTAGATGATGGCACACTAGCAGGTACACAGGAGTCCCTCCTACATGATCTTACACTGGTAATGACATGGGGACAGGAAATGGGTCTCATCCTGAATCCATCCAAATGTGAAATCATCTCAGTCAATCAACAAGTGATAAATGCAGTGAGATCAAAACTACCAGGAGCAGCAGTCATTGCCCCCACAAACAGTGTCTTGCTAGGAGCACCTCTGGGAAGCAATGCCATTGACACAATTCTCGGGAAGAAATTGGAAGAATTAAGGAGAATGGAACAACGAATAGGCAATCTGGACACCCACGATGCCTTGTACCTTCTCACAAAGTGCTTGAGTCTGCCCAAGTTGACATATTTCCTAAGATGTGCACCTTCATATGATAACCCTATACTGCACGAATATGACAGTATCCTGAGGCAGATTTTTACGAAAGTACTTAGCCTTACTCTAGAAGATGGGCAGTGGAACCAAGCTACACTTCCAGTCAGACTAGGAGGCATTGGTGTCCGCAAGTCATCACAGATTGCGCTACCTGCTTTTCTGTTCTCATGTATTGCATCCATAGGGGTTGTAGCATCGATTCTCCCTGAACATCTTAGGGACAAGATTGGAGTCCAGGACCAAAAGTTCATTGACGGAGCCATGATCTGGGATAATCTAATGGGCTTTGAAACCAGACATGCTCCCCCAACAACTACAAACAATCGCACTGGGATGGCCCAATAGGGGAAAATATAGCCTCAACAATGCTTCAGTGTGTGTCAGGAAAGGATACAGCCCGCCTCCTGGCAGTGAGAGCACATCATGCAGGGAATTTTCTGTTGGCTGTTCCCAACTCCAGCCTTGGCACACGCCTGGACCCACAGACCATCCGCAGGTGAAAGAGGATTTCCCATTGCCATACCAAACTTCTGAGTGTAAAACTTATCATTAAATACAAATTTTGCATCAACAATGCAAAGTTTAATAAGTTTAATGATAGTAGAAACTGGCAATGGTAAATCATAGTTAACGAGTTCTTCAGATAAGAAACTTAATAAATCATCAACAGGAACTTTCGTAAACAAGGAAGTAACATCAAAACTAACCATGTTAAAATCATTTAAGTCAGTCAAGGAGCTTAATTTATCAACCAAGTCTATGTTGTTTTTAACATTAAAGTTAGAAATTTTGCATTGTTGATGCAAAATTTGTATTTAATGATAAGTTTTACACTCAGAAGTTTGGTATGGCAATGGGAAATCCTCTTTCACCTGTTCTTAGTAACCTATACATGGAATTTTTTGAAACAAGGTTACTTAACACAATCCTCCCTAATAGAGCTAAATGGTTCAGATATGTTGATGATATTTTGTGTCTTATGCCCAAAAATGTAGATATACACCATTTCCTAGGAAAATTAAATAGCTTAGCCCATTCTATAAACTTTACTGTTGAGTTTGAAGAAAATAACTCATTGCCTTTTCTAGATGTTTTAATTATTAAGGGTAATAATGAATTCAAATTTAAAATTTACAGAAAACCTACGAATAACTGTTCCTATGTCCACTATTATTCCTCGCATCAAGATAGAGTCAAACTGTCTGTTTTCTCATCAATGTTTTTGAGAGCTTTACGAATTTGTAGTCCTGAGTTCATAGATGAGGAAATATCCAAAATTTATGAAATAGGTAATGATTTAAAATACCCAAGAAATGTAATTGATAAATCTTTTAAAGTTGCTAGAAATACTTTTTACAATCCAAAAAGGGACAACCAGCCTTATTCAACTAAAAATATGTTGGTTCTCCCTTACCATGAAAACTTGGTTGATATGCCTTCTCTTCTTAAGACTTTTAATATTAAAGTTGTATTCAAAAATCTTGATACAGTAAAAAAACTTTTGATAAAGAATTCCCCCCGAAATGCTGATGGATGTGTCTATAAGATTCCTTGTAAAATTTGCGATAAAGTTTATTACGGTCAAACTGGTAAAAATCTCGAACTAAGATTAAAACAACATAAATATAGCATTAGAACTGGACAAGATTCCAATGCTCTATTTATTCATGTAAGAGATTTTAACCATCCAATTGATTTTCAAAAAGTTGAGAAAGTAGTATCAAGCAAGTCCATGGTCGACAGGAATATAATTGAATCTTGTTTCATAAAAAGCAGTTTTGACAATAATATGAATATTTCCTTTGGTTTATATAAATTAGATCCATTTATAATTAATAGAATTTGGGAAGAATTTAATAATACACTGGACAAATAATCCTTAAAATTTCTTATTTCTTGGGTAGAATAGTTTGTGGGGTGAGTTGTGCCAAGGACCTATCCAAGTTGGGTCGGCGCGCGTCAGGTGTTTAACCGTTGTGGGATCTGATAGTGAGGTGCCGGCCAGACCCCTTATATAGCTTCCTTGGATGCTTTACTTTCATAGTTCCTTGATAATGTGAGTAGTCACGAAAGCGCTTGGAATTTCTCTATTCTTTCAGAGTGGTTGTTTTGCATATATATATATATATATATATATATATATATATATATATATATATATATATATATATATATATATATATATATATATATATATGTATGTATATATATATATATATATATATATATATATATATATTAATGTGTGTATATATATGTATATATATATATATATATATATATATATATATATACATATATATTAATGTGTGTGTGTGTGTGTGTGTGTGTGTGTGTGTGTGTGCGTACATTAGACTCACAAGCCTTTAAACTATAGTTACCTTCCTCGCGTGATGTTAAGGTGAATAAACATCACCAAGTAGAGCTGATAGCTCCTTTTCAGCTTAGGTAGCTAATCCACTCAGTATGTGTTTATCTGATCGTGTCAGCATGCTGGGTTAACTGTTGATGAGATTATTAGGGTAGTTTCTTCAGTTGGGTGAGATTCATACCGTAGCTTGCAGCATGGAAAAAAATTAACTGACATTTTTGGGTTATCCTGGGAAATTTACACTATGTATGACAATTTTAATTATTTGTGCCTGTGTCTAAATAAACTTATATCGTACTCCGACGGTGTCCAGCACTCGCAGTAACCACCCCCACAACTAGGCTACACTGCCACACTTATTTCTAATAGTCGAGTAGACACAGACATATTTTTTTCTTTCCCGTCCTACCTGGCAGGTGACTGTGCTGCTGGACAATGAAAATGGCGTTCCTGGCCTAATGACCTCTTCATAGGTCGATGGCCATTAAGCCCAACAAAGGAAGGAAGACAGGAAGACAGGCCCGGTGGTCTGGTGGCTAAAACTCCCGCTTCACACACGGAGGGCCCGGGTTCGATTCCCGGCGGGTGGAAATTCCGACACGTTTCCTTACACCTATTGTCCTGTTCACCTAGCAGCAAATAATTACCTGGGTGTTAGTCGACTGGTGTGGGTCCCATCCTGGGGGACAAGATTAAGGACCCCAATGGAAATAAGTTAGACAGTCCTCGATGACGCACTGACTTTCTTGGGTTATCCTGGGTGGCTAACCCTCCGGGGTTAAAAATCCGAACAAAATCTTATCTTATCTTATCTAGGAATGAAGGAAGGAAAGAATGGGATTCATTAGTAGTCGGCAATAAGATTACATCATTTTGCAAGATCTCTATCCTGCCTGGCTTCATGTGGTATTTGTCTTGTCTGGTCAGTCCTTTGGCTTGTGTGCACAGTTTGCACACAGTATATCTCCAACTGTGACGGTGCTGCGGCCAACATATCTCAAGGTTTATAAACTTAAGAGTGATTCCAGAAACTGAAATGAATGGCAATTGATGTTTGCACTAATTCAGTACTAGGGCTACTTAGCATCGGTTTACTTGTTGTGAGCATTCACAACAGTCATAGTGGTGTAGGTAACAGAAGTTGTCATGATAATGATGGTGGTGGCGATGGTGGTCAACTATAGTGATAATATAGCATTTATTGTGGTGGAGACGGAAAAAAAAATAGAGAAGCTAGATACAGCGATTGATAAACAAGGGTGGAGGTCGACCGTTCGTCATTGTAGGAGTGCCAGCAGTCACCGGCTCTTCAACACGCAAGTTATACTTTTGTATCAATCAAATCACATATTACTCGGGTAGATAATTTCCAGTAGATCCTTCATGTGTTAGCTCAAATCACCGACCAGTATGGTTTAAATAAGTGACCCACTGATCAGATCAGATAGACTGGTCCGAACCCTTGACTGGTCCGAACCCTTGACTGGTCCGAACCCTTGACTGGTCCGAACCCTTGACTGGTCCGAACCCTTGACTGGTCCGAACTCTTGACTGGTCCGAACCCTGGACTGGTTTCAAACGGTTTCGTTGTGCACCACCTAGCAGGTTATTAATAGAATATTCAAGAGGTTGCTAGTAGAATTGCAGTAAATCAACCATTCAAATCATTATGAAGCTGTGTGTAGTCTGTGGTCAGTCAAACAAACGGGCTTCCACATGCATAAATTGTCATTTTTGTGGAAATTGGTGTCACGCCCCTTGTGCAGATATCCAAGAACTAGCTACAAGCAGTATTAAAACAGGGAAGTGTTTTTGGGTATGCCCAAATGAGATAAATCTGTGGACTAAAATCACAAGGGTATTAAAAGAGGTCAACATCAAAGCTGCTTTCATAGAAAACCTGGAAGCTTTCTACAACAGATGGGAACATAAAAAGTCCGGGCTGAATGGTACTGCCCTTGATACTGGCCATGTAGTCAGAAACTGTAAGGCTGGAGATGATGTCCTGGTAGTCAGTAAATGGGGGGCTGATAGTGCTGTCCTGGGAGACAGTAATGGGGAAGCTGGAGGTGCTGTCCTGGGAGACAGTAATGGTGAAGCTGGAGGTGCTGTCCTGGGAGACAGTAATGGTGAAGCTGGAGATGCTGTCCTGGGAGACAGTAATGGGGAAGCTGGAGATGCTGTCCTGGGAGACAGTAATGGTGAAGCTGGAGATTTTGTCCAGGTAGTCGGGAATTATACGCAGGAAGGAATACATATAAATGACCTCATAGGGGACAGGAGCCATAGTAGGGAAACAAGTGTAGTCAAAGATAAGATAAAACCAATATTGCAAACTAGAAATACCGCAGGAAATAGCAAACAAGAGGACTCCACTAGCAATAGTGAGGATATATTACCAAAAACAACTGGTGGGAGCTCCATTGTTGGTGCTAGGGAGGATAGAAGTAAGACAGGGAAACATGCACCAACAGGGAATACAGTCACAGAAACCCAAGGCAAACGGAAACCAAGCCTGTGCACATACTATGCACTCGGTATCTGCTGGCATGGGAAATCTGGAAAAACAGATGGGACGTGCAACTATGACCACCCTAGGAAATGCCATGCCCATATGACAACAGGAAAATGCAAACTCCCTTCCTGTAAGCTTTTTCACCCTGAACTGTGTACCTCTTCAGTACAGGAAAGACTGTGCTATAACTTAAATTGCCAGGCATACCATCTAAAGGGGACAAAAAGATACAAAACATCCAGGCCATGGGAAAACCTGGGTAGCCACAGCCACTCAAGAGGGAGAGGTTTTTTAGTGCCAGGAAGGAAAAAAAACTGGCAGGAAATGGCAGAAATCGTACACCAAATCCAGTCATTCCTGGAGTGGAACCACAGTCGATGGCCTCCACTCCAAACCAACAGATACAGATACTAATGCCGGAAAAAAAATCCCCCCCCAGTACCAACAATACCACCAGTCCGATAACATTCTTCTTTGCAAATATACAGGGTCTAAAGCCAGCAACAAACAACAAAATACCTTTCATCCGTGGACTGCTTGCAGAGGCAAAGGCAATGTTCGCGGCTTTCACTGAGACCCACATAAAGGATCACTTGGACAACGAAATATGGATCCCAGGTTACAACCTATACAGATGTGACAGAGTGAACAGGCAAAAGGGGGGGGTTGGCCTGTACATTGCAGAGTCACTTGTTTGCACAGAACTGCTAAATGCCTCAAATGATGTAGTGGAAGTTTTAGCAGTAAAGGTCGAGAACCAAAACCTAGTCATTGTGATAGTCTACAAGCCTCCAGATGCAACATCCCAGCAATTCCAGGAACAGCTGTTAAAAATTGACCACTGTCTGGAAAACCTTCCAGCTCCTGCACCCAACATCTTGCTCCTGGGGGATTTCAACTTAAGGCACCTAAAATGGAGGAATATAGCAAATAATATTGTTGCAGTAATAACACCAGGAGGCAGCTCTGATGAAAACTCACACTCACGCGAGCTTTTAAATCTCTGCACAAAATTCAATTTAAACCAGCAAATAATAGAGCCTACTAGACTGGAGAATACACTAGACCTCATCTTCACTAACAATGATGATCTGATAAGAAATATCACCATATCAAAAACAATATACTCAGATCACAACATAATTGAGGTTCAGTCATGTATGCGCGGAGCCCCAGACCGACATAATGAGATTAGTCACGAGGGAGCATTCACCAAATTCAACTTCAATAACAAAAACATAAAGTGGGACCAAGTAAACCAAGTCCTAACCGATATAAGCTGGGAAGATATACTAAGCAACACAGACCCCAACTTATGCCTAGAACAGATTAACTCGGTGGCACTCGATGTATGCACAAGGCTTATTCCTCTAAGAAATAGGAGGAGTAGATGTAAAACAGAAAGAGACAGGCGCTCCCTTTACAGGCGACGGAAAAGAATAACAGAGCGGCTAAAAGAGGTCAATATATCTGAAATGCGTAGGGAGACACTGGTCAGAGAAATAGCAAGCATCGAACTTAAGCTAAAAGAATCCTTTAGGAGTCAGGAATCGCGGGAAGAACTAAAAGCCATAAATGAAATCGAAAGAAACCCAAAGTATTTCTTCTCCTATGCCAAATCAAAATCGAGAACAACGTCCAGTATTGGGCCCCTACTTAAACAAGATGGGTCCTACACAGATGACAGCAAGGAAATGAGTGAGCTACTCAAGTCCCAATATGACTCAGTTTTTAGCAAGCCGCTAACCAGACTGAGAGTCGAAGATCAAAATGAATTTTTTATGAGAGAGCCACAAAATTTGATTAACACAAGCCTATCCGATGTTATCCTGACGCCAAATGACTTCGAACAGGCGATAAATGACATGCCCATGCACTCTGCCCCAGGGCCAGACTCATGGAACTCTGTGTTCATCAAGAACTGCAAGAAGCCCCTATCACGAGCCTTTTCCATCCTATGGAGAGGGAGCATGGACACGGGGGTCGTCCCACAGTTACTATAAACAACAGACATAGCCCCACTCCACAAAGGGGGCAGTAAAGCAACAGCAAAGAACTACAGACCAATAGCACTAACATCCCATATCATAAAAATCTTTGAAAGGGTCCTAAGAAGCAAGATCACCACCCATCTAGAAACCCATCAGTTACACAACCCAGGGCAACATGGGTTTAGAACAGGTCGCTCCTGTCTGTCTCAACTATTGGACCACTACGACAAGGTCCTAAATGCACTAGAAGACAAAAAGAATGCAGATGTAATATATACAGACTTTGCAAAAGCCTTCGACAAGTGTGACCATGGCGTAATAGCGCACAAAATGCGTGCTAAAGGAATAACAGGAAAAGTCGGTCGATGGATCTATAATTTCCTCACTAACAGAACACAGAGAGTAGTCGTCAACAGAGTAAAGTCCGAGGCAGCTACGGTGAAAAGCTCTGTTCCACAAGGCACAGTACTCGCTCCCATCTTGTTCCTCATCCTTATATCCGACATAGACAAGGATGTCAGCCACAGCACCGTGTCTTCCTTTGCAGATGACACCCGAATCTGCATGACAGTGTCTTCCATTGCAGACACTGCAAAGCTCCAGGCAGACATCAACCAAATCTTTCAGTGGGCTGCAGAAAACAATATGAAGTTCAACGATGAGAAATTTCAATTACTCAGATATGGTAAACATGAGGAAATTAAATCTTCATCAGAGTACAAAACAAATTCTGGCCACAAAATAGAGCGAAACACCAACGTCAAAGACCTGGGAGTGATCATGTCGGAGGATCTCACCTTCAAGAACCATAACATTGTATCAATCGCATCTGCTAGAAAAATGACAGGATGGATAATGAGAACCTTCAAAACTAGGGAGGCCAAGCCCATGATGACACTCTTCAGGTCACTTGTTCTATCTAGGCTGGAATATTGCTGCACACTAACAGCACCTTTCAAGGCAGGTGAAATTGCCGACCTAGAAAATGTACAGAGAACTTTCACGGCGCGCATAACGGAGATAAAACACCTCAATTATTGGGAGCGCTTGAGGTTCCTAAACCTGTATTCCCTGGAAGGCAGGAGGGAGAGATACATGATTATATACACCTGGAAAATCCTAGAGGGACTAGTACCGAACTTGCACACGAAAATCACTCACTACGAAAGCAAAAGACTTGGCAGACGATGCATCATCCCCCCAATGAAAAGCAGGGGTGTCACTAGCACGTTAAGAGACCATACAATAAGTGTCAGGGGCCGGAGACTGTTCAACTGCCTCCCAGCACACAGTCTTCAAGCTGGCACTGGACAAGCACCTAAAGTCAGTTCCGGATCAGCCGGGCTGTGGCTCGTACGTTGGTTTGCGTGCAGCCAGCAGCAACAGCCTGGTTGATCAGGCTCTGATCCACCAGGAGGCCTGGTCACAGACCGGGCCGCGGGGGCGTTGACCCCCGGAATTCACCCCCGGAACTCTCTCCAGGTAAACTCCAGGTAAACAACAGTGTTGAGGGTGACAGTGACTGGTGGGTGCATAAAGCACCGGTGGTGATAGTGGTGGAGGCAATATTATTACTGTAATCAAAACCAAGCGTTAAATCTACCAGTCATACATCGCTGGGTGGAGGCAATAGCAATGATGAAATAGTGGAGGTGAGAGTAGTGGCCCCACTAACCCGACCGCTCACCTGACTACACTTGTATAAATATGTTCGTTGTCTATTACTGTGTTTTAACTGAAAAAGCCTGTCTTACAGGCCGTACCTCCTAATAAAGTTCCTGCAAATTGTATATTTTTTTCAAATATTAGTGACCGTGGTAATAGTGGTGACAGTAGTGGTGATGGTAGTGAATCCATCCCCACTGTCAAAGGAGAGGTTGAAACACTGATGATAGGGTCAACAGTACTGGAGGTGAAACTGGTGGTGGAGACAATTCCTATGATAATAGTAAGGGTTGAGGTAACGGTAGTGTTGGCTACACTGATAGTGGTGACAACGTTAGTGGTGGCGGCAGTGAATGGGGAGGCAACAGTGGTAGTGGTGACAACATGTGGTGGTTAAAGCAGGGATGGTGACAACACTAGAAGTGCTGACAGCTATAATGGTAACAGTAATGTTGATTGTAGTGACAGTGGTGATGAAGTCGATAATGACAGTGGTGATAGGTGGGTACAGATAACAGTATTAGTGGTGGAAACAATACACAAATAACCCACACATAAAAGAGGGGAGCTTATGATGACATTTCGGTTCGACTTTGGACCATTTACAAGTCACATTGTGACTTGTGACTTATAAATGATCCAAGTGGGACCGAAACGTCATAAGTTTCTCTCTTCTGTGTGCGGGTCATGTGTGTATTGTTCCAGGCACGGTATTGTGCCATTTTGTTCTCCTTGGTAACACTACCGGTGGTGACAGTAGTGGTGGTAACAGCGAGGGAGGAAGTAACAGCAGTGTTGGAGAGATCGAGGGAAGCTGGCATATGACTATGTACACACATATCTTGTGGGCAGCAGGTGCAGGAGCCCAGCTCGAGGTAATTAGTACTAGTAGTGTCTGGAGAGGGCAATGTGGCTTTAACATTCTACACAAATTGCTATACTGAACGCTCAAGCAATAGCGTCATATTTCACGCTCAAGGTTATGCTCAACGAAAATCTTAAAGCTTCTCTGAGAGTCCAGTGAAGTTAGTACAAGAACAACACATTCTATCCCATCACTCTACACTCAATTTAAAGTATACTGCCTACGAGACACCATATCTTGTCCTCTACATAATTCTGCCTTCCTCACACCACACAGTAATTTCCACGTACCACCCACATCCTTCCACATACATCAAAATTCCTTCCATACATACGCCACTTCCCATGACTTCACACCCTCATGTCTTCCCACACACAACCCACTACTTCCCTGTCATGAGACTGTTTCCCTTCTACGTCTGATGCAAGTAATTAAAATACAGAAAAGGAAGAGCTCGCAAACAAATTAAACAGATTCACTATTACGATAAATAAATATTAAAAAATGCTGCGCCCACTGGGTGATTTAGCTCAGTGCGGAACATTACTATTTAAATTGCATGAACATTTGAAATGTTTCAATTAACAGATCTCAGGGAAAAAACAAATGCAGAGTTTAAGCTGCAGGATATATATGTATGTATATATATATATATGTATATATATATATATATATATATATATATATATATATATATATATATATATATATATATATATATATATATATGTATGTATATATACATATATATATATATATATATATATATATATATATATACATATATATATATATATATACATATATATATATATATATACATATATATATATATATATATATATATATATATATATATATACATATATATATATATATATATATATATATATATATATATATATATATATATACATATATATATATATATATATATATATATATATATATATATATATATATATATACATATATATATATATATATATATATATATATATATATATATATATATATATATATATATATATATATATATATATATATATATATATACATATATATATATATATATATATATATATATATATATATATATATATATATATATATATATATATATATATATATATATATATATATATATATATATATATATACACATATATGTGTACATATATATACATACATATATATAAATATATATGTATATATATATATATGTACATATATATGTATATATATATATATGTACATATATATATGTACATATATATATACATATATATATATACATATGTATATATATATACATATATATATATATGTACATATATATATATGTACATATATATATATATATATATATATATATATGTACATATATATATGTAAATATATATATATATATATATATATATATATATATATATATATTTAAATATATATATTTAGATATATATATATAAATATATATATATATATATACATATTATATATATATGTATATATATATATATATATATATATATATATATATATATGTATATATATATATATATATATATATATATATATGTATATATATATATACATATATATATATATGTATATATATATATATGTATATATATATATATATATATATACATATATATATATATATATATACATATATACATATATACATATACATATATGTATATATATATATATATATATATATATATATATATATATATATATATATGTATATATATATATACATATATATATATATATATATATATATATATATATATATATATATATATATATATATATATATATATATATATATATATATATATATATATATATATATATACATATATATATACATACATATATATCCTGCAGCTTAAACTCTGCATTTGTTTTTTCCCTGAGATCTATTAATTGAAACATTTCAAATGTTCATGCAAGGATTGTCTCGTGTTATTGCACTGACATTCTTCAGTCAAAGCAGAGGACGTAATCGGGAAAGCACACAGGAAGAGTACGAAACGAAATAAGAGGACGCCACGTTATTATGAGTTCCTTTTAGATACTAAAAACTTTCCGACAGGTGATGTTGCTCAGCTACACCCGCTCTAAGATTGTGAAATTATTTACATATAAGGTTTGAAGAGAAGCTGTTACTGATCTAACACTACAATGTCGATCATTCATAAAGTCCTCGAGATAAGTGGGAACTTGCTTTGAAAGTAAAAAAAAAAAATAGACGTAAGATATCGCTTTATCATATTGTAATTATTTTATAAGTCGAAAAAGACTGCCACTACTAACCGAACTTTGATAAGGGCATCGTGAATGTCCGCATCCAGTCAGAGTGAAGGATCAATAGCAGAAGGATCTCTTCTGTATCCAAATTGGTGTTTGTGTATACAGAAGTATCTCTTCCGAGTACCACGTTAGTCTTTTGTTAAAATGTGTGTTTTGTTTAGTAACATACAAATGGAACAAATAACAATATGAATAAACAAATAATAAAAAAACAAACACAATGAAATATATTTTCTCGTTAGGTTTAAAATATGTTTTGCGAAATTGTATACACAAATTTTCGCTGGCCTTATTCGGCAAGAAGAGCGTTGCGATTTAAGCCAAAATTGCAAGTTTTACCTATACGGCACAACACACACACACACACACATATATATATATATGTCGTGCCGAATATGTAAAACTGGTCAATTAGCAAGAACTCATTTAAAATTAAGTGGCATTTATGGATTTGGAAAAGGCGTATGACAGGGTGGATAGGGGGGCAATGTGGCAGATGTTGCAGGTGTATGGTGTAGGAGGTAGGTTACTGAAAGCAGTGAAGAGTTTTTACGAGGATAGTGAGGCTCAAATTAGAGTATGTAGGAAAGAGGGAAATTATTTCCCAGTAAAAGTAGGCCTTAGACAAGGATGTGTGATGTCACCGTGGTTGTTTAATATATTTATAGATGGGGTTGTAAGAGAAGTAAATGCGAGGGTCTTGGCAAGAGGTGTGGAGTTAAAAGATAAAGAATCACACATAAAGTGGGAGTTGTCACAGTTGCTCTTTGCTGATGACACTGTGCTCTTGGGAGATTCTGAAGAGAAGTTGCAGAGATTGGTGGATGAATTTGGTAGGGTGTGCAAAAGAAGAAAATTGAAAGTGAATACAGGAAAGAGTAAGGTTATGAGGATAACAAAAAGATTAGGTGATGAAAGATTGGATATCAGATTGGAGGGAGAGAGTATGGAGGAGGTGAATGTATTCAGATATTTGGGAGTGGACGTGTCAGCGGATGGGTCTATGAAAGATGAGGTGAATCATAGAATTGATGAGGGGAAAAGGGTGAGTGGTGCACTTAGGAGTCTGTGGAGACAAAGAACTTTGTCCTTGGAGGCAAAGAGGGGAATGTATGAGAGTATAGTTTTACCAACGCTCTTATATGGGTGTGAAGCATGGGTGATGAATGTTGCAGCGAGGAGAAGGCTGGAGGCAGTGGAGATGTCATGTCTGAGAGCAATGTGTGGTGTGAATATAATGCAGAGAATTCGTAGTTTGGAAGTTAGGAGGAGGTGCGGGATTACCAAAACTGTTGTCCAGAGGGCTGAGGAAGGGTTGATGAGGTGGTTCGGACATGTGGAGAGAATGGAGCGAAACAGAATAACTTCAAGAGTGTATCAGTCTGTAGTGGAAGGAAGGCGGGGTAAAGGTCGGCCTAGGAAAGGTTGGAGGGAGGGGGAAAGGAGGTTATGTGTGCGAGGGGCTTGGACTTCCAGCAGGCATGCGTGAGCGTGTTTGATAGGAGTGAATGGAGACAAATGGTTTTTAATACTTGACGTGCTGTTGGAGTGTGAGCAAAGTAACATTTATGAAGGGGTTCAGGGAAACCGGCAGGCCGGACTTGAGTCCTGGAGATGGGAAGTACAGTGCCTGCACTCTGAAGAAGGGGTGTTAATGTTGCAGTTTAAAAACTGTAGTGTAAAGCACCCTTCTGGCAAGACAGTGATGGAGTGAATGATGGTGAAAGTTTTTTTTTTTTCGGGCCACCCTGCCTTGGTGGGAATCGGCCAGTGTGATAATAGAAATAATAAAAATGTATGTATGTATGTATATATATATATATATATATATATATATATATATATATATATATATATATATATATATATATATATATATATATATATATATATATGTGCATATATATATATATATATATATGTGCATATATATATATATATATATATATATATATATATATATGTGCATATATATATATATATATATATATATATATATATATATATATATATATATATATATATATATATATATATATATGTAAGCCTTCTCCCTGAAAGCTGGCTGCCTTGGATCAAACGTGTAGCGCATGCTACACGCCAAGGTATTGGTCCAGTGTGGGTAGATTGGTAAAGCACTGCGTACCTTGTCCTAAGGTTCGTAGGTTCGAGTCTCCTTCAGCCAGAGATCAGTGTTTGTGTATATTTCGCATGCTCTCGAGAATTCCTTGCATATATATACATGTGTATATATATATATATATATATACATGTGTATATATATATATATATATATATATATATATATATATATATATATATATATATATATATATATATATACAGGACTCGGACAACTTTAGTTACAGGACACCCACACCTTTAGTTACAGGACTCCCACACCTTTAGCTACAGGACTCCCTCACCTATAGTTACAGAACACCCACACTTTCAGTTGCAGGACTACCACACCTTTAGTTACAGGACACCCACACCCTTAGTTACAGGACTCCCACAGCTCTTGTTACAGGACTCCAACACCTCTAGTTACAGGACTCCCACACCTTTGGTTACAGGACACCCACAACTTTGGTTACATGACACCCACAACTTCAGTACAGGACAGCTGCACAAATCAATTGTTCACAGAACCCTGGCCTAAGCACCGTGCATCAGTTTTTGAAATTTGAAGCCCATCTTGCGAGGCTTTCTTGTGTTATCAACGAAATAAAAGCGAAAAGTTGGAGGAAGAAAAGAGAAAATAAAAGCAAAAATATTGTGGCAATCACGTGAAGGTTCCTCCTTCGGGAATACCTAACATAATACTGGATAAGTGGAGCAATATGTTTTGTTTATGCGTGCCATAGCAGCTGTCAGTTTTTTTTTTTTTTACTATAGGTGTGATTCCTTTATTCACGTACTCGAAAATATGTGACTGGATATTTCACATGTTTCATCATTAATGAATTTACCAAATTTATTATTTCTTCATCCGTGGCTCTGGTAGGAAGAAGTTTGGCAAGTAACAAAATCTTTTGCCTTGCTGGTTTTGTTTTAAAGAAAGCTGCCATATGACTGATGCGCCTGGAAACTGCGTTATCAGAGATTATTTTGTCTGCAAAATTTTTATTGCGGCAATAATTAGTTCTGCAATATTTTTCCTGCATGTTTTATACATTTTACCAGAGTAATAGATATTCTTCTATTAGACGGTTGGAGGGCACTGTTTTCCACACTCAGAGTTGTAGCTTCACATGTTTTTGCTGCGATTTAATAAACACATACACTGACTCCCTGACCTTACTACCCACACACAAACATTTCCTCACAGATAATGCCTCCTACACACTTCCTCTCACACGTCACACAACGCCCCTTACAATACCTCCCACACACTATCTCATGCACACTACATGCTTCGTAAAACACTCAACAGCCCAAACACTAACTCCCACACAGAAAAGACAACGATTCAAACACCATACGCTACCTTTCACTCTCCATACAGTACCTTTCACACACCATACACTGCCTTTCACTCACCATACACTACCTTTCACACACCATACACTGCCTTTCACTCACCATACACTACCTTTCACTCACCATACACTACCTTTCACTCACCATACACTACCTTTCACTCACCATTCACTACCTTTCACTCACCATACACTACCTTTCACTCACCATACACTACCTTTCACTCACCATACACTACCTTTCACTCACCATACACTACCTTTCACTCACCATACACTACCTTTCACTCACCATACACTACCTTTCACTCACCATACACTACCTTTCACTCACCATACACTACCTTTCACTCACCATACACTACCTTTCACTCACCATACACTGCCTTTCACTCACCATACACTACCTTTCACACACCATACACTACCTTTCACACACCATACACTACCTTTCACACACCATACACTACCTTTCACTCACCATACACTACCTTTCACTCACCATACACTACCTTTCACACACCATACACTACCTTTCACACACCATACACTACCTTACACACACCATACACTACCTTTCACACACCATACACTACCTTTCACACACCATACACTACCTTTCACACACCATACACTACCTTTCACTCACCATACACTACCTTTCACACACCATACACTACCTTTCACACACCATACACTACCTTTCACTCACCATACACTACCTTTCACACACCATACACTACCTTTCACACACCATACACTACCTTACACACACCATACACTACCTTTCACACACCATACACTACCTTTCACATACAACACTACCTTTCACACAGCATACATTACCTTTCACACACCATACACTACCTTTCACACACCATACATTACCTTTCACACACCATACACTACCTTTCACACACCATACACTACCTTTCACATACAACACTACCTTTCACACAGCATACATTACCTTTCACACACCATACACTACCTTTCACACACCATACACTACCTTTCACACACCATACACTACCTTTCACTCACCATACACTACCTTTCACTCACCATACACTACCTTTCACACACCATACACTACCTTTCACACACCATACACTACCTTACACACACCATACACTACCTTTCACACACCATACACTACCTTTCACATACAACACTACCTTTCACACAGCATACATTACCTTTCACACACCATACATTACCTTTCACACACCATACATTACCTTTCACACACCATACATTACCTTTCACACACCATACACTACCTTTCACTCACCATACACTACCTTTCACACACCATACACTACCTTTCACATACCATACACTACCTTACACACACCATACACTACCTTACACACACCATACACTACCTTTCACACACCATACACTACCTTTCACACACCATACACTACCTTTCACACACCATACACTACCTTTCACACACCATACGCTACCTTTCACACATACACTACATTTCACACACCATACAGTGCCTTTCACACAACATTCACTACCTTTCACACAGAATACACTACATTTTACACAACACACACTACCTTTCACACATCATACACTACCTTTCACACATCATACACTACCTTCCACACATCATACACTACCTTTCACATATCATACACTACCTTTCACACATCATACACTACCTTTCACACATCATACACTACCTTTCACACATCATACACTACCTTTCACACATCATACACTACCTTTCACACATCATACAGTACCTTTCACACATCATACAGTACCTTTCACACATCATACAGTACCTTTCACACATCATACAGTACCTTTCACACATCATACAGTACCTTTCACACATCAGACACTACCTTTCACACATCATACAGTACCTTTCACATATCATGCAGTACCTTTCACACATCATACACTACCTTTCACACATCAGACACTACCTTTCACACACTATACACTATCTTTCATACACCATACGCTACCTTTCACACATACACTACATTTCACACACCATACACTACCTTTCATACAGAATACACTACCTTTCACACATCATACACTACCTTTTACACATCATACACTACCTTTCACACAGAATACACTACCTTTCACACAGAATACACTACCTTCCACACATGCACCAATTTTCACACATCATACACTAACTTTCACACATCATACACTAACTTTCACACACCTGACACTACCTTCCACACATGCACCAACTTTCACACTTCATACACTAACTTTCACACACCATACACTAACTTTCATACATCATACACTAACTTTCACACATCATACACTAACTTTCACACATCATACACTAACTTTCACACATCATACACTAACTTTCACACATCATACACTAACTTTCACACATCATACACTAACTTTCACACATCATACACTAACTTTCACACATCATACACTAACTTTCACACACTACCTCTTACACACTGCTATAGGCACTAAAATTTTCTTATATACATTTATTAAAACAAAAATACAAAGTATTCATTTATTAAATATCAAAGTGTCTTTACCGCACATTTTCACATTATCTTTATTATTGTGTATCATTTTTGCGTTTTATATTATCACATTTATTATCAAAATAAGCTTGGGAGGGTATTATCAAAGCTTGGGAGGGTATTATCAAAGCTTGGGAGGGTATTATCAAAGCTTGGGAGGGTATTATCAAAGCTTGGGAGGGTATTATCAAAGCTTGGGAGGGTATTATCAAAGCTTGGGAGGGTATTATCAAAGCGTGGGAGGGTATTATCAAAGCTTGGGAGGGTATTATCAAAGCTTGGGAGGGTATTATCAAAGCTTGGGAGGGTATTATCAAAGCTTGGGAGGGTATTATCAAAGCTTGGGAGGGTATTATCAAAGCTTGGGAGGGTATTATCAAAGCTTGGGAGGGTATTATCAAAGCTTGGGAGGGTATTATCAAAGCTTGGGAGGGTATTATCAAAGCTTGGGAGGGTATTATCAAAGCTTGGGAGGGTATTATCAAAGCTTGGGAGGGTATTATCAAAGCATGGGAGGGTATTATCTAAGCTTGGGAGGGTATTATCAAAGCTTGGGAGGGTATTATCAAAGCTTGGGAGGGTATTATCAAAGCTTGGGAGGGTATTATCAAAGCTTGGGAGGGTATTATCAAAGCTTGGGAGGGTATTATCAAAGCTTGGGAGGGTATTATCAAAGCTTGGGAGGGTATTATCAAAGCTTGGGAGGGTATTATCAAAGCTTGGGAGGGTATTATCAAAGCTTGGGAGGGTATTATCAAAGCTTGGGAGGGTATTATCAAAGCTTGGGAGGGTATTATCAAAGCTTGGGAGGGTATTATCAAAGCTTGGGAGGGTATTATCAAAGCTTGGGAGGGTATTATCAAAGCTTGGGAGGGTATTATCAAAGCTTGGGAGGGTATTATCAAAGCTTGGGAGGGTATTATCAAAGCTTGGGAGGGTATTATCAAAGCTTGGGAGGGTATTATCAAAGCTTGGGAGGGTATTATCAAAGCTTGGGAGGGTATTATCAAAGCTTGGGAGGGTATTATCAAAGCTTGGGAGGGTCTTATCAAATCTTGGGAGGGTATTATCAAAGCTTGGGAGGGTATTATCAAAGCTTGGGAGGGTATTATCAAAGCTTGGGAGGGTATTATCAAAGCTTGGGAGGGTATTATCAAAGCTTGGGAGGGTATTATCAAAGCATGGGAGGGTATTATCAAAGCTTGGGAGGGTATTATCAAAGCTTGGGAGGGTATTATCAAAGCTTGGGAGGGTATTATCAAAGCTTGGGAGGGTATTATGAAAGCTTGGGAGGGTATTATCAAAGCTTGGGAGGGTATTATCAAAGCTTGGGAGGGTATTATCAAAGCTTGGGAGGGTATTATCAAAGCTTGGGAGGGTATTATCAAAGCTTGGGAGGGTATTATCAAAGCTTGGGAGGGTATTATCAAAGCATGGGAGGGTATTATCAAAGCTTGGGAGGGTATTATCAAAGCTTGGGAGGGTATTATCAAAGCTTGGGAGGGTATTATCAAAGCTTGGGAGGGTATTATCAAAGCTTGGGAGGGTATTATCAAATATTGGGAGGGTATTATCAAAGCTTGGGAGGGTATTATCAAAGCTTGGGAGGGTATTATCAAAGCTTGGGAGGGTATTATCAAAGCTTGGGAGGGTATTATCAAAGCTTGGGAGGGTATTATCAAAGCTTGGGAGGGTATTATCAAAGCTTGGGAGGGTATTATCAAAGCTTGGGAGGGTATTATCAAAGCTTGGGAGGGTATTATCAAAGCTTGGGAGGGTATTATCAAAGCTTGGGAGGGTATTATCAAAGCTTGGGAGGGTATTATCAAAGCTTGGGAGGGTATTATCAAAGCTTGGGAGGGTATTATCAAAGCTTGGGAGGGTATTATCAAAGCTTGGGAGGGTATTATCAAAGCTTGGGAGGGTATTATCAAAGCTTGGGAGGGTATTATCAAAGCTTGGGAGGGTATTATCAAAGCTTGGGAGGGTATTATCAAAGCTTGGGAGGGTATTATCAAAGCTTGGGAGGGTATTATCAAAGCTTGGGAGGGTATTATCAAAGCTTGGGAGGGTATTATCAAAGCTTGGGAGGGTATTATCAAAGCTTGGGAGGGTATTATCAAAGCTTGGGAGGGTATTATCAAAGCTTGGGAGGGTATTATCAAAGCTTGGGAGGGTATTATCAAAATTTGGGAGGGTATTATCAAAGCTTGGGAGGGTATTATCAAAGCTTGGGAGGGTATTATCAAAGCTTGGGAGGGTATTATCAAAGCTTGGGAGGGTATTATCAAAGCTTGGGAGGGTATTATGAAAGTTTGGGAGGGTATTATCAAAGCTTGGGAGGGAATTATCAAAGCTTGGGAGGGTATTATCAAAGCTTGGGAGGGTATTATCAAAGCTTGGGAGGGTATTATCAAAGCTTGGGAGGGTATTATCAAAGCTTGGGAGGGTATTATCAAAGCTTGGGAGGGTATTATCAAAGCTTGGGAGGGTATTATCAAAGCTCGGGAGGGTATTATCAAAGCTTGGGAGGGTATTATCAAAGCTTGGGAGGGTATTATCAAAGCTTGGGAGGGTATTATCAAAGCTTGGGAGGGTATTATCAAAGCTTGGGAGGGTATTATCAAAGCTTGGGAGGGTATTATCAAAGCTTGTGAGGGTATTATCAATGCTTGGGAGGGTATTATCAAAGCTTGGGAGGGTATTATCAAAGCTTGGGAGGGTATTATCAAAGCTTGGGAGGGTATTATCAAAGCTTGGGAGGGTATTATCAAAGCTTGGGAGGGTATTATCAAAGCTTGGGAGGGTATTATCAAAGCTTGGGAGGGTATTATCAAAGCTTGGGAGGGTATTATCAAAGCTTGGGAGGGTATTATCAAAGCTTGGGAGGGTATTATCAAAGCTTGTGAGGGTATTATCAAAGTAAGCTTGTGAGGGTATTATCAAAGCTTGGGAGGGTATTATCAAAGCTTGTGAGGGTATTATCAAAGTAAGCTTGGGAGGGTATTATCAAAGCTTGGGAGGGTATTATCAAAGCTTGGGACGGTATTATCAAAGCTTGGAAGGGTATTATCAAAGTAAGCTTGTGAGGGTATTATCAAAGCTTGGGAGGGTATTATCAAAGTAAGCTTGGGAGGGTATTATCAAAGCTTGGGAGGGTATTATCAAAGCTTGGGAGGGTATTATCAAAGCTTGTGAGGGTATTATCAAAGTAAGCTTGGGAGGGTATTATCAAAGCTTGGGAGGGTATTATCAAAGCTTGGGAGGGTATTATCAAAGCTTGTGAGGGTATTATCAAAGTAAGCTTGGGAGGGTATTATCAAATTAAGCTTTGGAGGGCATTATCAAAGTAAGCTTGTGAGGGTATTATCAAAGTAAGCTTGGGAGGGTATTATCAAAGTAAGCTTGTGAGGGTATTATCAAAGTAAGCTTGGGAGGGTATTATCAAAGTAAGCTTGTGAGGGTATTATCAAAGTAAGCTTGGGAGGGTATTATCAAAGTAAGCTTGTGAGGGTATTATCAAAGTAAGCTTGGGAGGGTATTATCAAAGTAAGCTTGTGAGGGTATTATCAAAGTAAGCTTGGGAGGGTATTATCAAAGTAAGCTTGTGAGGGTATTATCAAAGTAAGCTTGTGAGGGTATTATCAAAGTAAGCTTGTGAGGGTATTATCAAAGTAAGCTTGGGAGGGTATTATCAAAGTAAGCTTGGGAGGGTATTATCAAAGTAAGCTTGTGAGGGTATTATCAAAGTAAGCTTGGGAGGGTATTATCAAAGTAAGCTTGGGAGGGTATTATCAAAGTAAGCTTGTGAGGGTATTATCAAAGTAATCTTGGGAGGGTATTATCAAAGTAAGCTTGGGAGGGTATTATCAAAGTAAGCTTGGGAGGGTATTATCAAAGTAAGCTTGGGAGGGTATTATCAAAGTAAGCTTGTGAGGGTATTATCAAAGTAAGTTTGGGAGGGTATTATCAAAGTAAGCTTGGGAGGGCATTATCAAAGTAAGCTTGTGAGGGTATTATCAAAGTAAGCTTGGGAGGGTATTATCAAAGTAAGCTTGGGAGGGTATTATCAAAGTAAGCTTGGGAGGGTATTATCAAAGTAAGCTTGGGAGGGTATTATCAAAGTAAGCTTGTGAGGGTATTATCAAAGTAAGCTTGGGAGGGTATTATCAAAGTAAGCTTGGGAGGGTATTATCAAAGTAAGCTTGGGAGGGTATTATCAAAGTAAGCTTAGGAGGGTATTATCAAAGTAAGCTTGAGAGGGTATTATCAAAGTAAGCTTGGGAGGGTATTATCAAAGTAAGCTTGGGAGGGTATTATCAAGGTAAGCTTGGGAGGGTATTATCAAAGTAAGCTATGGAGGGTATTATCAAAGTAAGTTTTGGAGGGTATTATCACAGTAAGCTTGGGAGGGTATTATCAAAGTAAGCCTGGGAGGGTATTATCAAAGTAAGCTTGGGAGGGTATTATAAAAGTAAGCCTGGGAGGGTATTATCAAAGTAAGCTTGGGAGGGTATTATCAAAGTAAGCTTGGGAGGGTATTATCATAGTAAGCTTGGGAAGGTATTATCAAAGTAAGCTTGGGAGGGTAATATCAAAGTAAGCTTGGGAGGGTATTATCAAAGTAAGCTTGGGAGGGTATTATCAAAGTAAACTTGGGAGGGTATTATCAAAGTAAGCTTGTGAGGGTATTATCAAAGTAAGCTTGTGAGGGTATTATCAAAGCTTGGTAGGGTATTATCAAAGTAAGCATGGTAGGATATTATCAAAGTAAGCTTGGGAGAGTATTATCAAAGTAAGCTTGGGAGAGTATTATCAAAGTAAGCTTGGAACGGTATTATCAAAGTAAGCTTGGGACAGTATTATCAAAGTAAGCTTGGGAGGGAATTCAGATGGAATACCGTCAGTCTTACATGACTGCCTGAACAGGTTGGTAACCTGGATGAAGGTACATGTTAATGACCTCTCCGGAATGAATGACGTGTTTGTTTTTCTCTTTGTTATGATATAGGTAGGATTGATTGCGTGTGTTTTTAAGCGATTCTTGTGCATTGTTCTCTCACTCCCGCAGCTTTAAGAGCAAGGCATGCTGGGAATTATGACAAGTCTGTAGACGTTTCTCGAATTCACCTGCTGTGGGGGTGCGGGGGTCTTCATCCCCCGCTTCTCTCTCTTTCTCTCCCCCTGGATACTCAGGGGGAGGAGAGAGGAAGGAGTAGAACTCCATTCCTCCTCTCTTTCCTGTTCCGTCTTCTCCCTCTAAATGACCATCGTCTTCACCCCCTCCATGTTAGTCTTCGTCTGTGTCTGGTTGCTCTATGTAAACGTAAATTCACACAGATCATACTCAGTAATAACCCATATAGAGACAGAAGCACAGGAGATTAATTGATCAGTATATTTCAGCCTCCCTATTTTTGAGCACTGACAAGTGTTATTCACACAAATCATATTTAGGGTTGTAATTGGTTCATTGAGAGTTGCATCTTAATACTCTTCATTCCTTAACTATGCTCTAGATTTCGGAGTGTTTTTGGCACCTGTGTTGTGCAACAGTCGGGGTAATGGAATGGTATCTCGTAGAATCAGTAACTGAAATTTTATTATAAAATTTGGACCTACGTTTGTCCTTCATTATGTGTTGCATGGTCTCTGTTGATATCACATGTCTGCTATAGTGTCCGAAAGTGATGATTGCTGGATCCAAAACGTTGTATTTTTGGAGTCCCGTCAATATCACTCTTTGCTATCCTTCTCTACTGTATAAGTTATTTCGGGTGTCATCAAGATGTACCCTTGTGCGTCTGTGTTCGCGATTGGAATAATCCAGAGTGAGATAGGAGTATAAAATGCAGTTAAATATTAGCACCGAATATTTGAAGTGAATCAGTAGAAGCATGAAAACCAACGACGGTACGAGTAGGGTTAGAACTCATGGCAAGTGAGTCGTAAAACTCCAGGCCAGTGCGTAAACCACTGGGGTACTTGTCATGGATTTTAACCCCACATGTATCGTGGTTTGTTTGCAATCGTTTTATCACGATTTCGTGATAAAAATGGCAAAAAATGATATACACATCCCAAATACACTTCAGAAACCATCTACTAAGTAACACCTATTTTGAGGCTAAACTGAAGAGGCACTCGCTGGTTATCTCAGTGAGACCAATATCCTAAAATACAGAAAACACATTAAGCTTTAAGCACGGTACTCTCCCGGCCCGGGTCTTTTCCAAGTAGTGGTGACTCGGCCTTGGCTCCCTATCTGGGGAGTATCTCGAGACCTAAGTCTCCCATTGTAGGAGGTACAAGTACCCCCTCATCTTTGGGACCAACTATCCCCAGGCCTAGCCACAGTTCCCGCCCTCACTGGGCTCGTAGGGAGACGCTAGGCCGAAAATGTCCTTAAAGCATAAGTCTTCCCTTTCTCAGGAATACCCAATTACATAGTTTACTTCTATAATGTAATTTTGGGATGAGCGAGTTATTTTGTGGAAATATTACCTGTCTATATCTCCAAATTACCATCTCAAGTTATTTTGTTCTTTCTTCACGAGGTTAAGTTAGGTTAACTTTGTTAGGAAACAGGACAAGTATTTTCTGTCGGGGCTATTAGTCACATGATAACCCGTAGCTGGAGATTTTGGTCATCTGATCGAGTCCTTCAGCTGGCTTACCCGTTGACCCTCTTTAAATATTATGGTTGTAATTATAACCATTAGACTAGTACTTTTCTTCACAAGAAAAATTATCAGGTATCTTCCGAATGGAAATACCATCTATTTTTTCTTCAAATGTTTTCTTAGTGAAACCTTGATCGATTTTAAACTGTAAACAAATGTATATCTTAGCAGAAGGTTCGGATTTTTATTGGGCTGTTTAGGTGCCAATTAATCAATTGGTTAACATTAATTATGTGAAACAATTACAGTTTAAGGAGAGATTGGAAGGGGTAAAGAAGGTGTGGTATGTGAGGGGCTTGGACATCCAACTGGCGTGTGTGAGCGTGTTAGATACAAGTGGCGGTAAAAGGTTTTTATGACTTAACGTGCTGTTGGAGTGCGAGCACTAACATTTATGAAGGGTTTCAGGGAAAACCAGTTAGCCGGACTTGAGTCCTGGAGGTGGGAAGTACAGTATCTGCACTTTGGAGGTGTTGTGGGGATATTGCAGCTTGGAGAGGCATCTGAGCTGCAATGCTGGCGCTCCTCTGGTAAGACAGTGATGGAGTGACGGTGAAAGTGTTTATTTCCTCGGGTCACCCTTACCTCGGTGGGAGACAACCATTGTGTTAATATGAAAATATTATAGTAGTTTAGGTGCGTCAGCTTTAAAATGTCATTTCTCGACCCACTTCAAACATTTCTTGCTGTTTACAGAGAAGAGTCAGTTTGTTATTGAGCTGTGTAAATGCCTTATGCAAAGTGTTATTCAAGACATCAGGGGCTACTTTTATGTTCAACAACAAGAGAATGTTTTCTCAGGTACAACAACACTGCGGAAGACTCAAAACAGTTTTTGATTTATGAGAACCAAATTTACGTATTTTAAAACATAACCAAGTTGTTATTGGCTATTTACGAGTGATAACTAAAGAAAACTTCTGTGTAAATTTTTTTTCTGTTCCTTTTTGCTTAAAGGAAAATTTCCAGTGTTATTAGCATAATTATAATAATACTAATACTACTACTACTAATAATAATAAAAATAATAATAATATAAATAATAATAATAATTTTAAGTTATCTCAGGTCAGTGAACCAATTCTTGGAGTTCATGTCAAACACAAGAAACTGATGGTAAAATACACAATTTCACCACTCACAGATTTCTAGTTACATTTATTTTATCTTTGATGATCTCTTCCCTGGACAATATAAAATACTTTCCTATGCCGCGTGGAGCCGTCGCAACTAAATAGCTTTTCATTGATTTTTTTTTTCAAAAATAAACTTTGTTGATCATCTGTACAAATAAGGTTTGCTTATAGATAAGCAGAATATTAATAATAATAAAAATCTTTATTTCTACAAGTACATGTACGAGGTATATAGATCATAGCTGAAATCAATGACATTCTACTATATAGAAAGCCTCTTGTTATGCTGAGTATTTCCCGCAAATTAGGTCACTTTCGTCCCAGGATACGACTCGCACCAGTCGACTAACACCCAGGTACCTATTTTATTGATAAGTGAACAGGCACAGCAGGTGCCTGAAGGAAACTCGTCCCGGGGATCGACTCCCGAACCTCAGTGTGTGGTGAGGTGAGTGAGTTAAGAGTCAAGCTACGGGACACTACGGGATTGTAAGGCTGGACTGACTGTCTCAATACTTGCCAGAGAAGTATACTACAAGGTATGGTTATGTCCAGCTAGTAGCAGTGATTAATGATTGATACAGAACCAGATCATTTTTCTTTTTTTCTCGTATTTACTCTCCTCCTGCTTATTAATGGAAAATGTAATAATGAATAATAATTAAATGATTGCAATACGAAAATAATAGATAAAACCCGAAACTGCTGGAAGAAAAATGTGATTTGAGAAAAAATGCGCTGAGAATAAAATATTTTTCCTGTGACCATTTTGGCTTGAACGATTTTTAAATTACACTTTCCAAAAATAAACTTTGCATTACTTATATTAAAATATGCTTTTATATGACGACATACACAGCATATTTCATATTACTTTTGCTTTGCTGAAGTTTTCTAAATGTTTTATATATTATTTTTATTTTATAAACACGACAGATTTCAAAAGCAACTCAGTGCATTTCATCATATGTATAAGAATGTTGCAGGACTTGTAACATTCATTTCGTAAAATTTAGTAACAATGTCAGTAATTAAGAGGATAAATCAGAGATAATATTACGTTTAGCCAAGAACGATATTAAAAATAAAAAGCTTCACAGCTCAGTCAAAAGAGAGTCACGGATCAAATTGAAGCTAGCTCACCCCCCCTCAAAAAAAAAAAAACCACTCAAAACTCAAAGTTAGGCCTGATATTGCATAACGCTACATATAAAGTTGTCAGCTTCAAGACGAAATTTTTGGTGCATCATTCACTCAGAAATTCTCACCTGATTTCCTCTAAAACAACATTTTTCTTCTTTTAGATCTGAAGTACTTTTCAAGGTTTATCGGAACTTATATATGACTCTTATTCATCTATATTCATATTCTAGCGTACAACACATATTAGTATTTTTAGTTTCGTGTATGTTTCTTCTCTCATATTTAGTAAAACTTCGAAGAGTGTATTACCTCAATGTTAGGTAATAGACCACATGGATATAGACATCTGGATAATAAAGTTGCCTGCAGTTGATGGTCGAAATATGGAGGCAACTTTGTTTTCGTGTTTCTGTCTCCACATGGGTTATAAACAATCTGATTAATTTACCTCTCTTAATGTTACTGTCCTGAGAGAACTGCACGTACCCTTGGTACCCTTGGACCTGACTACTGCTATGGCTGACCTGTACTTATCCAGCAGCTCCTGTCTCCTGCCCTTCCCGATGTTATTTCCACCAGCACTAAGATAATGGGCTTGTTCCCATTACCTGACATAATATTATCCAACCTGCTGTGTCACCAACATCAGCTCCTGGGAAGCACACCCTCTATCTGACCTTCCTATCTCTGCTACAAAAAGCACAATCAGAATATTCTTACCTTGATTAGCAGGGGAGTCAGTGGTACCTTTTACCTCACTAACCACTGAAGTCCACTCGTCCTAAAGAACAGAGAATCGATTTCCTACCTTCACATTTTCTCTATTAACCTTCCTTATCTTCCTTCTTCCTGAATTGTGACCCACTTACCACTTAAAGCGCTTACCACTCTCCAATTCACTGCTGGTAACCTTTTCCTCCTTACCAGCTCCAACCATCTCACACACACTCCCAAACTCATTTAGGCGAAGCTTCAGCCTCCTATTTTCTTCCTGAAGAAGAAGATCCTCCTTTTTCAACACTTTAACCTGAGATTTTAAAGCACTACAGCAAGCCATGGTGATGGGTAACACCCCACGCTAATTCCCAGACAGCTTAGGACAGATGACCTCACGTGACCACTGACCGCAGCATTCTGACGAATGACCCTTTGTGAAGACAATAGGCTTTATACCCAATTAACCAACCTTTTAATGCAGTAGTATATTTCATATATTGTAAATGACGTCAAGTAACGTCAACTAATACCCTTTTACATTTAAATTCCCATGTATATATACACACCAGAGTGTTGCCACATTAAAAGTCCTGTTAACAGAATTTTTACTTGCGATTAAAAGGAAAAGGCTGTAGTAGTCTTAGCTAATAGTTAAAATAACAGAAACCATTTTAACAAGTTTAAATTTTGGGCAGTTTTATGAACAGAGGGTAACAAATATAATCAAAAGGCACATTAGTTTTTAAGTATCTAGGTAAAGAGGAAAAAAAATACAGAAAGCTGAAGCAAAGTTAATCCAGAAAAATCTGCAAGTGATACTGACGCATGTCTTTATCATATAACGAAAATATTTATTTCACGTTTAAAAAAAAAATATTCCCCTCGTGTTTGATAGTCTGTCAACTCTGTGCTTGGTAAAATATACAAAGATAATTTTGGAATTTTACTAATGTCAATTTTTTTTTTTTTTTTTTTTTTTTTTTGTATTCACCAGAGGTTTTCTAGGTGTTACGCAGAAGGTTATTGCTGTAGTTCAGACATTCCTCTCAGAGCCGCATCAGTTCTTGTTGTATCAATCTTCATCTGCCACCTCAGTATATCTCCATTTCCTTATCTCTCACTGACGCTCCTGCCTGAGCTCTCTTACTGAGACCCAGCCTAAGCTCACTCACTGATGCCCCCTCCCTTAAGCTCACTCCTGACGCCCTCGCTTGAGCTCTTTCTTACTGATGCCACAACTTGAATACTCCGACCCTCGCCTGACCTCTCTCACTGACACCCTTGTGTAAACTCTCTCACTGACGCCCTTGCCTGCATTCGTTAGCTGACTCCCCTGACTGTACACTCTCTGACGCCATCAACTGAGCTCTGTTACTGGCTTAGCCTGAGGTCTTTCACTGATACTCTAGCCTGAGCATTAAGTGACGCTCAATCTGGTTTCTCTCACTGTTATCCCCCGTGTGAGCTCTCTCACTGTCATCCCCGTGTGACCTCTCCCATTGATACCTGCGTGTGAGCACTTTCACTGTCACCCTCGTGTGAGCTCTCATTGACACCCACGTGTGAGCTCTATCACTGTCACCCTTGTGTAAGCTCTCTCATTGACACCCACGTGTGAGCTCTCTCATTGACACCCCGTGTGAACTCTCTCATTGGCACCCCCGTGTGAGCACTTTCACTGTCACCCTCGTGTGAGCTCTCTCATTGACACCCCGTGTGAGCTTTCTCATTGACACCCCGGTGTGAGCTCTCTGACACCCTCGTGTGAGCTTTCTCATTAACACCCTCGTGTAAGCTCTTACTGACACCCTCGTGTGAGCTCTCTCACTGTCACCCCCTGTGTAAGCTCTCATTGACACCCGTTGTGTGAGCTCTCTCACTGTCACCGTCGTGTGAGATCTCTCACTGTCACCTCCGTGTAAGCTTTCTCATTGACCCCCCCGTGTGAGCTCTCACTGTCACCCTCGTGTAAGCTCTCTCGTTGACACCCTCGAGTGAGCACTTTCACTGTCACCCTCGTGGGAGCTCTCTCATTGACACATAAGAACATAAGAACATAAGAAAGGAGGAACGCTGCAGGAGGCCTGCTGGCCCATACTAGGCAGGTCCTTTACAATTCATCCCACTAACAAAACATTTGCCCAACCCAATTTTCAATGCCACCCAAGAAATAAGCTCTGATGTGAAAGTCCCACTCAAATCCAACCCCTCCCACTCATGTACTTATCCAACCTAGATTTGAAACTACCCAAAGTCCCAGCCTCAATAACCCAACTAGGTAGACTGTTCCACTCATCAACTACCCTATTTCCTAACCAATACTTTCCTATGTCCTTTCTAAATCTAAACTTATCTAATTTAAATCCATTACTGCGGGTTCTCTCTTGGAGAGACATCCTCAAGACCTTATTAATATCTCCTTTATTAATACCTATCTTCCACTTATACACTTCGATCAGGTCTCCCCTCATTCTTCGTCTAACAAGTGAATGTAACTTAAGAGTCTTCAATCTTTCTTCATAAGGAAGATTTCTAATGCTATGTATTAATTTAGTCATCCTACGCTGAATGTTTTCTAACGAATTTATGTCCATTTTGTAATACGGAGACCAGAACTGAGCTGCATAATCTAGGTGAGGCCTTACTAATGATGTATAAAGCTGCAGTATGACCTCTGGACTTCTGTTGCTTACACTTCTTGATATAAATCCCAGTAATCTATTTGCCTTATTACGTACGCTTAGGCATTGCTGTCTTGGTTTAAGGTTGCTGCTCACCATAACCCCCTAGTCCTTTTCGCAATCTGTATGGCTAAGTTCTACATCATTTAACTTATAAGTACTAGGGTTATGGGCACTCCCAAGCTTCAGAACCTTGCATTTATCTACATTGAACTGCATCTGCCACTTTTCTGACCAAGAATAGAGTTTGTTTAAATCCTCCTGAAGTTCCATAACATCTACGTTTGAAGCAATTATCCTACCTATCTTTGTGTCATCGGCGAATTTGCTCATATCATTAGTAATTCCCTCATCAAGATCATTGATATATATTATAAACAACAACGGGCCCAAGACTGATCCCTGTGGAACGCCACTTGTTACAGATCCCCTACATATATGTAGGTTTGTTACACCTACATATATGTTTTTATATAATTTTTATTGATATTTATTATTCATTGTTAAGCTTTATTATTTGTTCACTCGTAAAACACTATTTTATGTTCTTGTCTGTTGCTTCACTGTTCACTATGCCATTGGAAGTGTTTGGATCTGGTGTAGCTCCTCAAGGCAGCGTCCGCTGCAGAGTGGTGTAGCTCCTCAAGGCAGCGTCCGCTGTAGAGTGGTGTAGCTCCTCAAGGCAGCGTCCGCTGCAGAGTGGTGTAGCTCCTCAAGGCAGCGTCCGCTGCAGAGTGGTGTAGCTCCTCAAGGCAGCGTCCGCTGCAGAGTGGTGTAGCTCCTCAAGGCAGCGTCCGCTGCAGAGTGGTGTAGCTCCTCAAGGCAGCGTCCGCTGTAGAGTGGTGTAGCTCCTCAAGGCAGCGTCCGCTGCAGAGTGGTGTAGCTCCTCAAGGCAGCGTCCGCTGCAGAGTGGTGTAGCTCCTCAAAGCAGGGTTCACTTCAGAGTGTAGTTCCTCAAAGCAGGGTTCACTGCAGAGTGGTGTAGCTCCTCAAAGCAGGGTTCACTGCAGAGTGGTGTAGCTCCTCAAAGCAGGGTTCACTGCAGAGTGGTGTAGCTCCTCAAATCAGGGTCCACTGCAGAGTGGTGTAGCTCCTCAAAGCAGGGTTCACTGCAGAGTGGTGTAGCTCCTCAAAGCAGGGTTCACTTCAGAATGGTGTAGCTCCTCAAAGCAGGGTTCACTGCAGAGTGGTGAAGCTCCTCAAAGCAGGGTTCACTGCAGAGTGGTGTAGCTCCTCAAATCAGGGTTCACTGCAGAGTGGTGTAGCTACTCAAAGCAGGGTTCACTGCAGAGTGGTGTTTCACAGGTTTGACACAAGTGTCTGGTGTCTCAGAGCTTCGGTCGTTTTCTCGTTGTGTTAACATACACACATCACCTCTTCTGGGAGTGTTTTTTTTTATACCTGTAGTAGGAATTTCTTTCAGATAGCGCTTGTCAGGCCCCAGACGAGTGGGAATATGGCTGTGTGCGCGGTGGCCTGTGCTGTAGGAGGCTTAACCTGATATTTGCCGGTGATCTGGTTGATGATGGTCAAACTGAAGCTCTAGTAGGCTGGTCTCTTGATGGTCTCTACCTTGTACATGTTATATACATTGAGCATGACAATATCAACAAGGTGGAGAAACAGTTTGATGTACCACGTGAAACACCTACGTTCACAGTCCACAAAACCAATTTGCATGTCACATTTGTCCACCAAATGCATGTTGTTAGTACACTCAATCACAGCAACTGGCTTCGCAATGGGTTCACCTGTGTCTCTGTTTATCTCGCTTACACGTTGCATTTCAGTGGCGGAAAAGAGCGGTAAACATAGTCATATCCCACTTATCACGACACTGTAATGCCATGATGTCATTGTCAGGGGAAGCTTGCGCCTGGTTTTTCTCGGATCTTGGTTAAAACAACGAAAGAATCACAATTTTTGTTTGCGTTGTTGCCAGTTGGTTGCTGGTTGTGATACCCCAGAGGTGGAAGGCATGGAGTCAACATTTAAGTCGTTATTAGGAACATTCCCAGTGACTTATTTCCATTGGAGTCCTTGCAATGTCATATTATTTAAACCTTAAAAGCTAAAACAGCTAAGTAACTCAACTGTGTGAAAATCAGTTACAGTATATCTCATTTATATTGTAACTGATTTTCACATAGATTTACTTTGCTGTTTTACCTCTTAATTTTTTTAAATAATATAATATTACAAGATCCCC